>NC_061839.1:11518739-11533739 GCF_019202785.1 Penaeus chinensis
AGCGTCAAGATCCTAAGACTCTATAAATACTAGAATATCTATAAATATGTGAAAAGGCATCCGCTGTCTAGCACGACAGTTAAGTTAAGATACTTATATATAGTTAACTTTATACACACACACACATACACAGGCACAATATATATATATATGTGTGTGTGTGTGTGTGTGTGTGTGTGTGTGTGTGTGTGTGTGTGTGTGGGTGTGTGTGTATGTGTGCATACATACACACGCATACATACATTCATGTATATATATATATATTCATATATATATATATATATATATATATATATATATATATGCACGCAGGAATACAAAAGAGACACTCATACACATGTATAAACTAGAGGAACAGAGAAGAAGAAACAAAGGCTTATAGCATATAAACACAGAATGATTTACAAACATCACAACACTTCTGAAATATTTTTTTTCATCTTCAACACCAATGAGAATTATACATGTAGGTAAATGTCGCTTGGCAGCAACGGCAGTTTACGGGCGAATCCGGATACAACGTACAACGTCATATCTGCGGAAACACTGCAGGAAGATCCAAGGATAATTATGGTAATGGCAAGCGGTGAGGGGGGGGGGGGGAGGGGGATTGGATTCCTTGCACGGGTACGTTTTATATGCATTATATATATATACACATATTTATATATATATATATGTATGTATGTATGTATGTATGTATGTATGTGCATTTAAATATATAAATAAATATATATATAAAAATATATATATATAAACATACATACAATCACATTTATATACAATCACACACAGATGTAAGTATACACACTCACACACACAAACACTTATATATATTGAACGCAAATACAGTAACGTGTAATGAGAAGAAACACTGCCGAACTGAAAACGAACGTAATGTTTCGAAAGAAGACTGATGATTAAATATTTACGGGTTCGAAACGTTACGTTCGTTTTCAATTCATATTGTAAAAGAGTTAAAAAAACAAAAAAAAAAGGAAAAAGAAAAGAAAAGAAAAGTAAAGAAAAAAAATATGTATATATATATAAGTATATACAGCCATACACGCGTATGTATATGTCTCCGTGTGTCCATAAATATTTACATGTATGTATAGTGCCATTAACGAGTACACAAATAATTACTTGATGTGCATCCATTCAGGAGCGTCATCCTGGTTGGGGGTCACAGAGATTCAACAAAGATGTGGTTTTCCTCTCAAGCCTAGTTTTAAAACCCTCTGAACGTCCTCACAGGGCGGATGATGATAACCTGTCATCTAAATGTTTAAATCTAAATTTTGCACGACCCTCGATTTACCTTTGAGCCTGAAACGGCATTGTCGATGATACTAAATGACTTCGCAGTTTTAGAATAGGAATGTCTCTCTAGATTTACTTATCATTTTCTTGCAATAACCATTATGATAAGTGTTTGAAATATAGTTCTTGGTAGATGTACATTAGCATTTCATTTTATTATCAATATTATGTGTATCACTACCATTATTATCGAAATTCTTATTGTGATTATGCTTGGTGCATTTTTATGACACATTTGGAATTTCTGTTGGCCTGAAGTAATGAATTCGATATCATTTTATGTCATATAAATTCCCATCAAACTAGAAATGATCACCTCCTCAACTACAACTATTTACATAACATAAAAATCATCTTAATGCACTATTTGCACTATCGTAAATGCTATATCAACTTAATAGTGTTTGGATGTATCCGTTTTTGTTCTCGAAAAACAGAAGGGAAACTCATTAACGAGTAATGGATTCATTTTTGGAATAGGTAATTGATGTACGGTTCCGCCTTATCTATCAAAGGAAAAACGTAGCTGTGTTCACGAAGGTCCTTTGCATGTATAGCAGTCCTTGAATCGTGTCCCTTAGTGAATCTATTGTAAGAAGACGTTACGTAAACAAATCATGTCAGTTAGTGTCAAGTAATCACATTTTTCATTTTTCTTTAATTGGATGAACACACGCAATGCACACACATACGTAACTAATATATCAATTACCTAATGCAGATGAATTAACTGATCAGTTCACAATTGCAATTATGTAAAATTAAAAATGCTATTTTAATCATAGTCCTTTATCTTCGATATGGTTATTAGATTAATGGAAACTTGATAAATGCGTCGTTATATCAGATGGAACACAGCATATAGCAATAGCAGTTAAACACTACAGCAAATAACAAATAACAACATCAAGGTCGGCCAACTTTTATTGCACCAATAATTGAGAAGAACGTTGCTATTTCTCTGCGCAGCTGGTGATCTGAATGACCCATGGCCTTACGAGAGAACACTAATGAACCATCAAAGTGCAGAGAACATTTAATTACCCTTCTTTAAAGATTTTTTTGGCGGTCGCATCGCGGTCTCTTGTCGATGGAAACCTAGATTTTCGTTACAGAAACAGCACAACGATTTTTTGACTGGTGTATAACTTTTCTGCTTTCGCTTACCTCAGGGTAAATAAATGTCTTTTATTTGGATATCCCAGCATAGATTTGTTAACAGATAACAAAACTTTTTATTTATAATAACAAACACCAACTGTGCTCTATTTCCTACATCAGTCAGTGTCGAATTGTGTCAGAGAGTGAACAGAAAGTGAACGAGGGAGCGTTTGCCTTATTCACTTTTCGCCAATTTTATACATTATATAAATGACCTCTTACTGTAAACTTTTGTTATTGTTGTTGGTGTTTTGTTGTTGTATTGATAATGATTATGATTATAGTAAAAATGATAATGATAATATTACTAATGATGATAATAATAATAATTATCATAATTATCATCATTACTATTGTCTTTGGTATTATCATTATTATCAGTATTACTACTATTATTATTACCATTGCCATTACCATTCCCATTATCATTATCATCATCATCCACACAGGAACATACACACACACGCACACACATATGTATATACAAATAAATATATACATACATATATACATGTATGTGTGGGTTTGTGTGTGTGTGAGTACATATATATATAAATATATATATAAATATATATATATATATATATATATATATATACACATACACGCACGCATGCACACACGCACACACACACACACACAGTTACTCAATCAGTCACAAGTATTTCTGATGCATGCCATTTTGCTCTTGAGCGCACGTCCATAGTATGGCTATCTACGCCTCAGAAAATCAATACTTGCTAACAAGGCGATGTTCATTAAACACAGCGCAAAGGAATCGCCTGTCTCGCTCAGGACCCGGTCTTTTCACACGCTGCTTATGACGTCAAAAGCAGTTAAAACCTGACTGGTACACGCGAGAACTGAAAATGAAACTGAAGCACTACAGAAGGCGTCACTGCGCACGACAGGAGGATCTGGACGCAAGTCTTCCCGACCGTGAGGTAAGGTGGTGTTACGGTATTTTTTCTTTGTTGTGTACCGTGCATCTTATCGAAGTGTTTAATGACGGGGCATTCCATGTATATTTATGGACTTTTGATATTATTACTGCTGCTGCTGTTGGTGTCATTTGCCTATTTAAAAGTTTATGTCTGACGACCTGTTTCTCGATTTAACTCTATACAAGGCAAGGAGTTCAGGCAACACTAGCCACATGCAACAGCTAAACTTCGCAAATCTCACTCACTCACTCACTCGCCTTGATAATAAATAATTAATTAAACACTGATGTTAATGGATATATCTTCTTAGTTGATGAAAAACCCTTTGCTTCCACCAAGAACAGCTTAGGACTTAGGCATACAGGAAAAGCAACACCTTCAGAGGTCGTGGGGAAAGGAACTACTGAGGACGGTTGACTCTCGTTCAGCCGTCAGCGTCCCGGCCGGTGAGAGGCGATGCTACTTATTTCAACAGCTAATCGGATCGGATCGATTCCTGTTCCATTTTTTGGTCTTTATCCCGTTATTGTTACTGGTAGTAGAGGTAAGTGGGTGTGTGTGTGGGGGGGGGGGGGGCGACCGCTCTCCCCGAGAAAAGTTTGTAAGCTTGAAAAAGAGCTGCTACTGAGGCGGATTTTAATATAGTACTAGATGACCCTGACAGAATAAATCATTAACGAAAGAGACTTTTGCAGTTGAGTCAAACATTTTTTTTGTAAGTGCTTAGCTTTATGTTAATCATAAAATATTATTTTTCATAAATGTTGAGATTTAAGAGTTTTAGGACACTGAACAAACCCTTTTTTCCATACACCAGGGCGCTTATCTCCAAGTCGTACTTCTGGACATGCGGCGATTGGACTGGCCTTATTTAATTTAAGTTTTTATCTTGTAGACATGAAACAGGTGCCAAAAATTGTAATAATAAAAAAAAAAAATGAAAGTAAACAATAAATAAATCAAAATAAGAATATTTCCTTATGAAAAGAATAATAGAAAATATATCTTTACTACAATCTTTTTGAAAGGTAATGAGATCAATAATTACGATAACAAAAGCGAAGGAGAACGATTCTTTTCATATTTTGGGTGATTTCATTATCCCTTTTTTCGGCTACTTCTATAAACTTCGTGTTACAAATGCTCAACAACGAAACAAACCCAGAACTGTTACAACAAAATAAATATTGATCTTACCGCTTTTATAGGGATTTTATAGAATTTACCTTCTCGAAAAAAATCCCTTCAGAGTAAAGTTTTTGTTTGAACTCTCCATGATGACACCAAACACTGCAGTTGCAAAATGTTGCATTTGTGGCCATTTTCAGGGGTATGATCTAAACAACAAGTATGCAGCAAGTGAATTGTAGTTTAATAGCGATACTCTGTAAAGTTATAAAGATTATCAGGAATGTAGTGGCGATAAAGACAATGAATTGTTTTAATATCAAGAAGTACTTTCATATGTTTATTAAAAATAAATGAACCTGTCGTACAATACAAATCTGCAAGACTGAATGAAAAAAAAAGTAATATTATACATTAAATAATACTGTTGTTCATAAAGTCTAGTTTGACCTATTCTGTTCCATTCAAAAGCGCTTTGTAGTTATATTAGGTTTTCAACTGTTTTTATAAGTAGTTATAACATTTTACACATTTTTCGTTCAAGCATTGTAGATATCCGCTTGTCTGTGTAATTAGTTTACACTCGTGTAATAGTCCCATCATAGTAGTTTCCTACCGGCCTTTGACGTCAAATCTGCTACTTGTAAGGAAGGAGGTCTGGGAATGCTGGGAACTATGCCATTTCATAACATTTCTAACATCACTCCGCATGTGATGTGACATCCTGTCACCATATACTGTTTATATATATACATATTTATATTTACATATATATATATATACAAATATATAAATATACTTAATATATACATATACATATATATAATATATATACATATATATAATATATATATATATATATACATATACATATATATAATATATAAACATATATATAATATATATACATATATATATATATATATATATATATATATACACACACATACATATATATGTATGTATATTCAAATGTGCTCACAGATATATATCTAAATATATATTTATATACATATTATATGTATATATACACACACAGACACATATATTCACATATATATGTATGTATATATATGTATATATGTACATATATGTGTATGTGCGTGCGTATATGTAGATAGTATAATATATACATTATATATACATTATATATATTATATATATATAGGATTTATAATTTGTATATAATGTATATATTATATTATTTATATTATATGTATACCTACGTATATGTAAATATCATATATGATATATATTTATGTATGCATATATACATTACATATGGGCTATGCTTGGCGATGGCCATGGACTAGGAGCATGTATGAAAAGTGGGCAACGACCAGAAAAAGTCTGAGAATCACCATTCTAGATCACCTGGATGATTTGTTTGACAGCTGAATGGTTTCCTTTCTTCGATGTTTCGCACTAATAGCAATTTAAACGGCTCATAATTCGTAGGGGACTCTCAAGTAGCCCTTTTGAAAGCCGTTGTGCTGCTCATTCTGTTAATGTGTTTAATATTAAGCGAAGTCACGGAAATCCTACCGCCTTTGCTTGTCTTTCTAAACTTGAATTAAACTTTGCTTTTTAAAATATATTTTTTCCCCGTAAGCCTCTCAGGGTAGGTACGGAAACGACATGCTTTTGATATACTTTTTTGACAGGGTTCGACCAATTTTCAGTCGAAAACTACCTTAAGGAAAGACGCACGGCACGGTACAGAATATTTTTTTTTCCCCGTAATCCGTACCTGTCCGAAACACCGTACTGTAATTTCGTTCCGTGTCCTGTTGTATTTTTCGGAAAATGCCGTCCTGTAATTCAGTGCATTTATCGTTCCTTAATCGTTGTTAATGCACATAAATCTAAATCCTCTCTTTATGTTCACTCCATTAACATACATGACATGAAGGGATTAGTAATGGCACATACAAGAAATATCCGAGGATGTAAAATGGATGTATAGTTAAAATAAAATTCATCTAAAACTAACAACAAAACAGTAATAATAACAATAATAATAATAATGTAAATGATAATGACTATAATCATGGTAATGAAGATGATGGTGATAATAATTATAACAATGATAATAAATATGATAATAATTATAACAATGATAATAAATATGATAATAATTATAACAATGATAATAAATATGATAGTAATTATAACAATGATAATAAATATGATAATAATTATAACAATGATAATAAATATGATAAAAATAATGATAATGGTAACAGGGTTTTGTCGTGCTGAATCTTGAGTGTTAAGTCATACTTGACTGTCCCGATTTGAACATACCAAATCCTAAACCCTGGGTTTAGTGACGTCATGACCACGTGTTACTATTTCCATCTAACCCTGTCTTGAAATGTCAGGGAACTCACGTGACATCATGTAAACAAACACAGCAGCTTCTTCAATGTATCGTTGCTCTCGGAAATGATTTCCTATTTGGAATAAAGTACGAATGAGGAAGATAAAATGGATATTATACGTATGCTTCATTTTTTTTTTTTTTTTTTTTTTTTTAGAAATTTGGTGTAATTGCAAACAGACATGTAATAATCAACTCGTGGATGTTGCATAAGGTTTGGAGAATTTACGTGTTCGTTTCATAAATAAATACTTTTAATTCCGTCATTCTGTAATTTAGAAATGAACGCAATAGTCGAATTATAAAATAAAGGGCTCACCAATAACAAATGACATCACAATCCTTATTTTGAACACTCATTTTTGCCAGACCAACCAAGCTTCAGTTTAACCGCCTCAAACGCACCTTGATCAAGTTCTCTGCTATTCATCTTATGCTTATACAGTCGGTCTTGGGATCAAGCATGTTGTCCATATCATTTAACGTGTCCCATTAACGAATAAGTACCCTGGGTAAAGAATTTGTTGATATCAAGTTGCGCTGCAGTGTTTGACTTGCTATGTTAAACTACAAACAGAAGTAAAAGTACAATTTTGTCCTTCACACTTTCTTATAACAATTTTTAGTAGTATTCCTATTCCGTTTCTTGTCTGATTGTTTAGAATGAGTACACCGAGAAATACATTCCATAATGTAAACATCCCTTGAGAAGCATTTCTGTTGATTGTTTTCAAACTACAAGCGGCTTCCTCCTGATGCCAGCGAATTATCTTTGGCCAAACATTAGAGTTAACAGGGAACATTGTGTTATGTTTTTAAAGTATACTACCTTTCAAACCGTTAACTGATATTTTTTACACTTTCTCGTTTTCTCCATTATTGTATTTTGTTTTACTAAGTGAAGATATTCTTGCTAGAGTTTAGCTAAGGTATTTGTTTAGACTGTGATATTACTGCAAATAATATAAAAATATATTCTTGTTCATTGGACTAGCTCTACTCTTGTAAATAGATTCTACAACGACAAGTGTTGCCCTCCTGGCGCAGTCTAAGAGTTATTGCTCGTAGCTTTCATTTCATCAAAGGCAGATTTCTGTTGTCCGACTCCTCGCCTGCGTGAGACAAATATGCAATATCAATATCTAGGTATCCAGGATGAGGGGAGGTTCGAGGCTGAGGCTGCTGACGTCAGCATTAATGTTTACAGCAGCCTTCTGCATCGGCGATAACCTGTACAAAAAGTTCGAGGGACACCTGCTGCTTGGCTCCGAGCTGCAAATATCAGTCGTGAGTTTTGCGTCGAGAAGTAATGTGTCTTAGAAGGGAACATGCAAACTTTAGATTTTTTGGGTTACACTTATAGCACATCTGTAGGTTTCACTGCACAATCGTCTACGTAGAAAGTTTTTTTTTGCATGGCTTCCTCAATTTTCATATTGCCTTTTTATCTGTGGACCAACTAGACTATACTTAAAATCATATGTCATCTTGAAATAGAAAAAGTAAATTTAGGTATACTTAACAGTAATGGTGATGAACAAAGCTGCGTAGAACGAAAGCATTAAAGTACACATGAAGATTACTGTTGTTCACGTTAAAAGATTCCGTTTCCTATGATGGATAATTAGCTTTTATATACCCGTATATCTCCTATTTTACATATGATGATGTAGATTGTATTTTTTGTTTTCCTATTGTCTTTACACCTATATCATATATGTATCTTGTTCCCTCTCTTCTTTCTCTCTCTCGTGTGCGTTGTGTTGTAGTATGTTAAGCTGTGTTTACATATTTTGTGTTCTGTTATGTTTGTATGTATTAGAGTGTGTTGGTCTCTATCCCTCCCTCCCTCCCTCCCCTTTCCACACCTAATAGCACCATGCCCATTTCCACTCCCATAGCCACTGTCCCTCGTAGCATGTGCTGTCATGTGCGAGTCCTACAGACCGGAGTGCCGAGCTTTCAACGTGCGGAAAAAGTCCCAGAATTGCTCTTTAATCTCCTCCTTCAGCGCCCTCAGTGAGAACGCGGCCTACGACTTCTATTTCGATCGAGGTGAGAAAAGCGTTGTTTTATGCACTTCATTATGTGTCCATATTTCTTTTGTTATTAATGGACTCATTTAATTTACTTATTTGCTTGCGTATGTGTTTATATATGTATTAATTCAATTTTCGTTATTGTTTATTTTTGTTGGACTGTGTAACACTAATGATGGGATGATGATTATGAAAGTGATATTGATAATAATTACAATGATCATAATTAATCCTAATAGTGGATGGATTAAGATTACTGATAATGATGATAATGATGAAGACAATTTATTATCTAATAGCGATAATAATTATCCTGATTTAAGATTAATCTAGCATTAATAATCCAAATAATGATAATGATGATAATACTAATATTCATACTCACGCTAAACTAAACACTAATAACAATGATAGAGATGGTGATAGTGAAGGTGGTAATAATGATAATGATAATGGTAATTATATCAATAGTGAATGATAATAATGAAGATGATGATGATGATAATGGTAATAAGGATGATAATGATGATGATGATGATGATGATGATGATGATGATGATGATGATGATGATGATGATGATGATGGTGGTAATAATAATAATAATAATAATAATAATAATAATAATAATAATAATAATAATAATGATAATAATAATAATGATTATTATCATTATTAATATTATAATAATAATAAATACGATAATACTAAAAATAATGATTATTGTAAAAATAATGATTATTGTAAAAATAATGATTATAATAATAATAATAATAATAATAATAATAATAATAACAATTATAATAAAGATAATAATAATAATAATAATAGTAATAATTGATTGTAATAATAACAGTGATTTGATAGTAATAATAATAATCAGTAATGATGATAACAACAGCAACACCACAACTACTACTATAAACAGTAATATAACAGTACTAGTACTAGTCCTAGTAATAATAATAATGTATATTGTACGCCGGTAAAAAGCGAAATAGTGTAGACTGCCTTCGTTCGAGTTCTCAAGTTAAATCTAAATAAATGAACTTGAAAAGGAAAGTAGCACATACGTATATCCGGAGCGATGTGCACCCTCGTCATAGTGTCATGGCGGAAATTCAGCGGCCAAAGTCTATGTACAGTCAGAAAAATAGGTATCGTTGCCCTTTGCACAAACTAATATGAAAACTCGACGAAGTGGTGTGGAATAGCGAGGCAAGGTAGTTAGCCCCGTAATCCGGTATTAACAGGAAGAAGCGCTCAGTTCCTCATTGACCACAAGTAAAGGGCGCCGAGGCAAGGGTTTCGTGGGCGTGATTGCAATGCTAATGTCGAGCAAGTTGGCACTAGGCCTTCCCGGGTCGGAGATGGCACAGGACCTGGAGTTTTGGGCGCCTCCGCTGCTCTGCCGTCTCTCTTTCATCACTTTTCTTCTTGTTATCATTTGTTCATAATTGTGTACTCTCCTCCTGTATTTTTTTTTTCTTCATATTTTCTTTATTTTTATTTATCGTCTATCTCATTTTGTACCCGGCTTGTATTCTCGTTTCATTCACAAACAATTTACTTTTTTAAAAATCTTTAATTCCCTCAGTACACCCAAACTGGAACTTCACAGTTCATGAATCCTCACATATTCTGTGACCAATAATGACTTTCTAAATATCGAAGTGTCGTCGAATCCCGCAGGTTTGTCACATTTGGAGCCACCCTTCCCCTCATTTCTTTGTTTTAATTTTTGATGTTAGGTCTTCACATCTAATAACATTTCCAGCTGACATTCTTGGATGTTCCTCGCTTCCGGAGATGATTATAATATTGTTAGAAGTCAATATGCGTAAAAGTCCGTGGATTTTGTCTTCCATACAACTATTAACTTTTCCTAGAGAATACCTGTTGGTCTGAATGTATCTGAACCCTAATTCTCGTGCATTAACCGTCAACATATAGATCTTAACATGCCCCTGAACCTCGAATTATCGTGTCCCATACCTAGCTTGTTTTTATGGATGGCTGTTATCAATGCTAGTGAAGATCGTTAATGATTGTTAGACTCGCTAGGACCAGTGACCATTTCAAGGTAACCTCAAACGATCTGCAATCAACAGTAATGGCAACGACGATTATTTTGAAGCTAACAAACAAAACCCCTTCTTTTACGTCCCCGGGCCTTCTTCAAGCAGACATGTATCAAGAGCTTGGATACGTGAAGTTCCGAGGGCGACTGCTGTATTACCCTCCCCCGAATGCCCCGCACATAACCTGGTGGATGCTGCATGGAGAGTGTCTGAGGCATTGGGGTACCATCTTCGTTCCCGAGGACATGACTGACTGGGCGTGGATGCAGGACGTGGCGAGGAGCTTCCAGGGGACGTGGGTTCCTCTGAGGGAGCAGAAGACTGACGAGGGAAATTACGTTTGGTCTGGACCGGTGAGAGGTATGTTCTCGTTTGTATGCATTTGTTTTGGTGTTTGGGTAGGTGTGTTTATGAGTTTTCTGTTCAAGTTGAACTGTTTGGGTAGGTAGGTTTTTTTTTTTTTCGATTTAGTGTTTTTGTTTTGGTGTTTGTGTAGTGTGTTTATGTGTATTTGTTTTGGAGTTTGTGTGTGTTTTGTTTTGGAGTTTGTGTGTGTTTTGTTTATGTGTAATTGTTTTGATGTTTGGACAAATGTGTTTACGTACATTTTTGTTAATATGCATTTGTTTTCGTGTTTGGATTGATGTATTTATGTATTTTTGCTTGCGTGTGTATGGCTATGTGTGTGTATATGCTTATGTGCATGCAATGTGAGTGCGCTTTTAATTTTGTATATATAACATTCATATAGAAATGGCCCAAAGTAGTACAGACATATAACTTATGCGTATGTTTCGATGTGTTATCTACAGACATCATCGTTACCATACAAGACGAAGGCGGCCTAACTGAAGACGTTCAACAAATAACGGAAGATGGTGTTATCTACAATAATTACGTTGACTGTGGCCTGATCCCTAATTCCCCAACGGGCACGGACCTCATCATAGTAGACTGCAATTTATATTACCCTGGGTTTATATGCAAAGCTGGAATTCCCGACACCGAAGCCGTGGCCATTCATCCGGAACTGTGAATGAAGGAACCCTCTGGTATTCGCGAATTCTTCCGGAACCGTGGACGAAAAACAGTCTGGATATAATAATATTGATGATGGTGATGATGATGGTGGTGATGGTGGTGGTGATGATGATGATGATGATGATGATGATGATGATGATGATGATGATGATGAGGGTGATGTTGATGTTGATATTGATTTTGATGTTGACGACAATAGTGATTGCGGTGACAATGATGGTAATTATAATGAAACTGATGGCACTGATAATGACAATTTTTTGGGGGAGGGGCTCAATTTTTTTTTTTTACTTACTTTGAGTTTAAGAATATGCATTAATTGTATGTGCACTGTAAATTATTATAGATTAATCGTATAAAGGGTATGCGAATATCATATATATCAGTGAACATATGAGTATTCAGACATACTCGTGCAAAGAAATTATTCGTGCTGTCGTGTAAGAGAAAGTTGAAGGTAAAGTTGATACGAGTTTTTCCAGCGTAATGGAAAGATGCAGAAGTACAGTTTACATTATTATTATGACTATTTAAACTTAAATTGTGTCATTGTGTAATGCTGCTTGGTTGATCTGAAGGCGCGAATATACTAATAAATATTTTTGGGACACATACACATACACACACACACACACACACACACACACACACACACACACACACACACACACACACACACACACACATACACATACACATACACACATACACACATACACACATACACACATACACACACACATACACACACACACACACACACACACACATACACAAACACACACACACACTTACACAGACACACACACACACACACATATTTAAAGTATGAGTATATTCTCTTGAAATTTACCGTCCCTCGACGATTCCCCTAGAGAGAGAGAGAATACGAAATCAATGAAAACTTCACTACAATGATAAAGTTGTCATGAGAAGAGAAACAGAATTACTTAATTTTCCCCCTTCTCCGACTGTCCATTTTCTATAACACTTAGGGTTTCCCGTTTACAGTCTTAAAGACGTAATTTGCTCCTAATAAGTTACTCAGCCATAAAATATGATTGTTGGTTTGTCTTGAATAAGTATAGGTTCCCTTTACCAAGAGAAGGAGACAAGAAAAAAAAAAAAAATCTTTCTCTACAGGTCGAAACTACTCTGCCTTATATCACTGTTCTTTTGATTACAATTCGATTCACTCTGTGCAGTTATTTTCTCAACCATTGTTTGTACGACATTTCACACTACGGATCTGTCACCTTGGACGAATCTGCGTCCGTGCATGTAATTCTTATCAACAGTTCCTCAGGTACGAGCAGTCATTGGGGTCGAGTAGTTCGTCAGGCAATTTTCTCTCCCTCTTCTCACATTCCAAATCAGTCTACAGTAACATAGCTAGCTTTCATATCATTCGATTTATCGCTAACCTAGTGTATTCCTCCAAATATTAGCGTGTAAGTTGCTTAGCTTTTATTACTTCCCTCGAAATGACCATTCATGATACTCAAACCAGTAATCGTAGTCTAAACAAGTAACAAATTAATGTGACATGCTTTTAACACCGAATTTTACTGTATTCAGATATTTTTTTAATTGCAGCACGTGTTTTGTAAATAATGTTAGGTTGGCACTCCATTCCATCTTTTAAATCCGTGTCGAACATACATTTTAATTAAATGACGTTTTCAACATACACACACGCACATATATAGATATATATTCATATATATGTATATATATGTATATATATTAAGTATATATACATTACATCATATATATATTAAATATATATATATATATAAATATATATATATATATTTTTTTCAACCGCCATTTATTCCACTGCAGGACATGGGCCTCTCTCAATTAGGTTATATGGCAGTGCCACCCTTACCTCATTGACGCCCTTCCTAATCAACCGCGGTGCGGCGCGCTAACACCTGTGCCACGGCGGTGACTTCCCCTACGACAGCTGCACTCGACCTCTCAAGGTGATCTGTCGTTTTCTCATCGTGAGATCGGGCTCAAGCCAGCAGTCAGAGCGCAGCCATTTTTACGACCGCCACGACGGGGAATTGAACTCGGGACCACAAGGGCCGGAGTCCAGTGCTCTAACCACTGGACTATCGCGGCAGTCATATATATATATATACACACCATTTGGTTTCTTTTGCAATTTCCTGATTCGTCATGTTACTCATAAAAAATAATTTAAAATCTAGATATTGCTTTGATTAAGAACTTATAGTGGGATTACTGTACAGGCCGTTATCAAAACTGATGATAACTTCAGCCAATCGGTGGACATAAAGACTATCGCCTGAACAGTTTTCCTTGTACACCATAATCCATATTTGGAACCAGTATCGGTGGTATTCATTTGAACAACATAAGGTATACAGACGGCGTTACAATATGAGCCGATTCTCGAGAAATTCTTCAAACACGGATAGACATTGTAGCTAAGAAATGGACAAACAGAAAATCTTACTGTGTGGTTATTACGAAAATGAAAAGAATTTCCAAATAGCAAGATAAAGACAACCGCTAAAACAGCATTTGGGGAAATAGAAAATGTTCTCTCCTCAAAAAGCATATATTTTCGGACGGCCAGTGATGCTACGGAGAGGCTGAGGATTTTTTTTTTTTTTTTTTTTTTTTTTTTTTTTTTTTTTATATTAGCTGATGAACAGTTTCTGGAATTCCACGAGAGAGAAAAAAAAAAAAAAAAAAAAACAACCTTCCAACTGCGCTTTGAGACGGACGAGAAAACAGGGTCGTTGGCTCCTTCTGTTCACGTGTCCTTGACCTGAGAGCAACGCTAAGACGTTCTATGGCTCTTGTGTTCTGTGATGATGTCTACTTTATGGAGCAAAAACGTTCTTTTTTTCTTTCGGCATAAGAC
>NC_061839.1:11553739-11556239 GCF_019202785.1 Penaeus chinensis
ATACAAATACTGATACTAACACTAACAATAACAATTTTATTAACAATAATAATAATGAAACTCATTATAATGATGATAAGAAAGGACTGAAACTGTTAAATAATAAGCCAGAGCAAAATGAATATAAACGGAGAGAAATTTTGCGAAGAAAGGGGCCATTTTTAAAGGGAACGTTTCAGCGCGAAATATATTTGCAAAAAGAGAGATCCTTCTCCGTGTTATTACGAGCGAAAATGAGAATAGGAAGTCAAGAGAGAAGGAGGGAGAAAATAAAAGGGAGAAGGGAAAGAAATAAGAGGATAAAAAGAGAGAGAGAGAGAAAAGGAGAGAAAGATAAAGAAGGAGGAGGAGTAGAGTAAAAGAAAAGATTTTTTTTTCCCAAAAAGACGTAAGTTAGAGAAAAATAAGTAAGAACGAAGGACGAAGAAAAAGAACACGAAGAACGACGGTTTTAAAAAAAGAAGACACAGCGAAAATAGAGCAAAGGCATAAACGCCAAAGGAGAGAAGCAAGGCTAATGCATCACTGGAGCAACGCGAGGAGGCCACAATGCATGACACACACGAGAGCATGCATCCCTTGAGAGACGCAGCGAGCGTTCCTGGCATGGGAATCATGAGGAACACGCGCTGGCGGGGAGACAAGGGGGGCGGGGGGGCGGGGGGGGGTATTCGGGTGGGGGTGGGGGGGGGAATGGGTCATGGGGAGAAGGAGGGGTGGGGGTAAAGGGAAAGGAAATGTCCGTTTTCTTTAAAATTTCGGTTGTTTTCTTTGCTGCGGTTGTTTGTTGTTGCGTTGATAGGTTGTGATGATAATGATAACAATTACGGTGGCAATTCTAATGAGGATTAAAGGAATTATTATAGTTATTATAATTATTGTTATTAGGTATTACTATTTTTATCATGATTATTATCATTAATATTTTTTACTGGTAATATTTTTATTATAAATTAGCAGCATCATTACAGTGCCAAATATCAACGAAACTCAGTAATAACTTTGGAATGCATGCTTAAAATATCTGACATGTGTTGCTATTATGACAAAACATTTATGTATGACAGTAGATACATTTGTAGACTAATCAAGTAAAATTATAATGCACATACGTACTGTGCAAACACACATTCACCTACAGTATATATAAACCAAACACACACACATACACTAACAAAAGACAAACACACACAAATAAACAAACAAATACATACACACAAACAAACAAACAAACAAACACAAACAAACAAACAAACAAACAAACAAACACACACACACACACACACACACACACACACACACACACACAAAGGCACACAGACCCATGTACAAACGCACGCACTGAGAACGATCAGCTGTCTGTGCGCACGAATTCTTCTTAAATTCTTACGCAATTTCCTTGTAAACCAATATGATGTGCAAGAAACACGAGCATTGTTCAGTGTTTAAGTAGGCATTCGTATCACTTGCAGTATCCGTGTTGTTTGAATGTGGGCGGAACGTAAACAAGCAGTTCAGTGTAGTTTAAAAGATTTCGAAACGATATTTATCTATTTTAACATTCATTTTATCTTTATTTTACGACCATATCTTATTTAGCTGAAGGGTTTGGCAGAAGCTACCGAGGCTATCGACCTGTTTACACATTAAAGCAAGATGGAGAAAAGGATATTTGTTTACACAGTGATGACGAACGGTTTGTTTTTTATATTTATTTCGCTGTCACTTAGGAAAAAATAGAAAAAAAAAAGTTATATCAAGATTTGTTCAGTAAATAATAGGGCTTTATCATGATTAGGTACGTGATATTCTCAATATGTCAGGCTCAAACTTGTCTTTAAATTCATATGTATGAGAGAACGAACAAATGTGGATATTAGTCATATTTACATTGAATGTGCGTAGAAATAAAGCAAAAAGAAAGTGAAGGAGAAGAATTAGAAACACTAGAAGAAGGAGAACAAGAAGAAGCCAAACATACAAAAGAAATGAAGAAAGAAGAGAAGAGAAAAGAAAAGAAAAGGAAAGAAAGAAAAAACAAGCTCGATGATAGTCATTTGCAGAAACGCGTCGACTTGATACGACTTGAAGAAACCGGAAGAGGATCCAACATTCACAAAAATATTTCTCTCGTTCCCCGCGGTACAAATGGTCGCATCGACGGGCGATATTGCGCAGATATTTCATTGTGGCGGCGACCTTAAAGGGGTGGCTGCTCTGCCTGCCTGCGATGACGACACTGGCGGCCTCCAAGTAATTGTTCCCGAGTCGAAAAATGTTAGTGGATCGTGACGCTGTAACGTGAGACATGCACGGTACATGTTGAGTGAGCCACAAACGCTGCTGACGGAGCGGGGGATGGCGAGGCTCTGTGCGTGGGGGTGTTTGCGTGTGCCTTGGTCTCTCTGTCCCTCGCTGTCTGTCCTGACTGCCACTCAAGTTGTCTACCTGTCTTTCTTTTCGACTGTCAGCCAGACAAAACGTTAGTCAGTCGAATTTG
>NC_061839.1:11568739-11573739 GCF_019202785.1 Penaeus chinensis
GCAGAACATGATACCCGAACTTGATAATAAAACACTTCTCACAAAATCAATGCCCATTCGAATAAAACGAAAAAATAATAATAATAAAATAAAAACAATATATAAATAAACTTAACACCCACACCATGCCCCCTTCTATCCAACACCAACAGAAACGATCCAGTTATGAAGAAATATCCCATTAAATAAGCGCTTAATACAACAGAAGTCTTATTTTGTGCACGGGGCTCCTCCAACCGGCTATTCCGCACAGCTGTCCCCGGTTCCCTCAGGTCTGGTTGGTAGAGCAAACTGTATTATTGAAGCTGTAAACCGGATATTCAAACGTTTTCGGAAAATTGCATGAAATAACACCTCTTTCTGTTGGGTTATTGTTATCCTCGTTCCCACTCCTTTATCATTACTCTCTTTATTATTCTTACATGTGTAATTGTCACTGTTGATGTTGATAATCGTGTACTTGTTGAGTTTTTTATTTTTATTATCCTACAAAAATCCTTATTACTACTATTATCATTATTGTTATCATCCTTATTTTTATGAAGATTGCTATTGTTCTTGGTATATTATTTTTGTTATTGCTATTATTATTATTATTATTATTATTATTATTATTATTATTATCATTATTGTTATCATTATCATCATAATTATTATAATCCTCCTAATCCTCCTTTTCCTCATCTTCCTCCTCCTCATTTTTATCACCATAATACTGTTATGATTAATAGGATAACTAATACTAATGTTATTATCATTATCGTTGTTGTTTTTTATTATCTTTATTATCATTATCTTTATGATGATTATTATCATTATTATTGTTATCGTCATTATTATCATTATTACTATTATTTTCATTATCATTACTATTGTTAGTGTTTTTACCATCATTATAACAATAATAATTGTTGTTACTATCGTTATCATTATCATTATTATCATTATTATTTTTATCATTATAATTATTATCAGTATTATTTTTTATCATTATAATTATTATTAGTATTATTTTTTATCATTATAATTATTATCAGTATTATTGTTATTATCAACAATCATTACACTTTATTATTATTATTATTATCATTATCATGATCCTTATCATTAACACACTCATAATTGTTATCATTATTATTACTGTTATCCTTTTTATCATTTCTATTGTTATAACTTTTGTTATTATTATCATCATTTATATTCTTATTATTACTATCATTAACATAATTATCATCATTATCATTAACCTCATTATTATGAGTACTATGTTATAATATAAATAATAAAGATAAAAATAATGATAATAACAGTGGCAGTAATACAAATAGTAATGACTACGATAGTGAGAATGGTAATGATAATGATTATGATGATAATGATAATGATAGTAACGATGATGATAATAATTGCTATCTAATTATACACAAGCATATATATATATGTATATATATGTACATATATATGTATCTATCTATCTATATGTACATACATACATGCACACACACACACACACACACATAAACACACACATACACACATATATACAAAACTGATAGCCAAAACCCTATACACTAGGAAAGGCATCTCTGTACTACCCCTCCCTCTCCCCCTCCCTCTCCGCCATTTTTGAGCCTCCCCCTCCTCCGCCCCTCCCCCTCCCCCCATCCCCTCCACCCCTCCCCCCTCCCTCTCCCTCTCCGCCATTTTTGAGCCTCCCCGAACAAACACCAGAACCTCCAACACGACCCTCGGAAAGAGCGTGGAACTCGACCTCGACCGGGAACCCCTGCGTACGAGGACTCCTGCGACGTAAACACTAGCGAATTTCCCGGAGATCTCGTATTTACTCGCGTGCATTCCGAATGAAGGGCGGGGGAAGGAGGGGGAAGGGGAGGGGGAAAGGGGTGCGGAGGGGGAAAGGGGTGGGTAGAGGGGTAGGAGCGTGGGGCAAGGGGGCCGGGCAGTGGGGCTAGTGGAATGGGGGAAAGGGAGGGGTTAGGGAAGGGGAGGGGGAAGGAGAGAGTATTAGGGGAGGGGAGGGGAGGAGGAGAGGGAAAGGGAGGGGAGGAGGAGAGGGAAGGGGAGGGGAGGGGAGGAGGAAAGGAGAGGGGAGGGAGAGAGGGGAATGAGTGGGCAAGAAGGAAGGGCAGGGTAGGAGGGAAGGGGAGGGTAGTGGGAGAAGGGAGAGGGAGAGGGGAAGAAGAGGGTAAGAGGTAAAGGGAGGGAAGGGGAGATGAGAAGAGAGGAGAGACCATTGCAAATAGCTTCGTCCTGCGGTTCAATTGACGAAGAACAAACATGAGGGGCCGCGCAATACAAAACAAAGTAAAGAAAAAAAGAGGAAAAAAAACAACAACGAGAAAAGGAAAACGAAAGAAAAAACTGAGAGAAAAAGAAGGCTGTAGCAGAAAAAACGAGTAGGTTTGGGGAAGAGGAAAAGGAAGGAGGAAGGAAAAGTAAGAGGAAGAGGGGGAGGGGAGTGGAGGGAAGGGGAGGGGAGGAGGCGGAGGAGGAGAGCGGAGAAGGGGAGGGGAGGGGAAGGGAGGGGAGGGGAGAAAAGGGGAGAGGAGGAGAGGAGGAGGGCGAAGAAGGGGAGGAAAACATGGAGCAGGGGACAGGAGAGCGAGAGAGAGGAGAGAGAGAGAGAGAAGAAGAGAGAGCGAGCGAGAGAGAGAGAGAGACAGAGAGAGAGAGAGAGAGAAGAGAGAGAGAGAGAGAGAGAGAGAGAGAGAGAGAGAGGAGAGAGAGAGAGGAGAGAGAGAGAGAGAGAGAGAGAGAGAGAGAGAGAGAGAGAGAGAGAGAGAGAGAGAGAGAGAGAGAGAGAGAGAGAGGAGAGAAAGAGAGAGAGAAGAGAGAGAAGAGAGAGAGAGAGAGAGAGAGAGAGAGAGAGAGAGAGAGAAGAGAGAGAGAGAGAGAGAGAGAGAGAGAGAAGAGAGAGAGAGAGAGAGAGAGAGAGAGAGAGAGAGAGAGAGAGAGAGAGAGAGAGAGAGAGAGAGAGAGAGAGAGAGAGAGAGAGAGAAGAGAGAAGAGAGAGAGAGGGAGAGAGAGAGAAGAAAGAGAGAGAGAGAGAGAGAGAGAGAGAGAGAGAGAGATGTGAGAGAGAAAGAGAGAGAAAGAGAGAGAGAGAGAGAGAGAGAGAGAGAGAGAGAGAGAGAGAGAGAGAGAGAGAGAGAGAGAGAGAGTGCGAGAGAGTGAATTGTGACTATTTATTATTAGTATATGCAAGCAGATTGTATACTTATAGTTCTGAAAGAAGATGGCGGGCGTTCACATAATGGCCAGATTAAAAAAAAAAAAATTGCAAGAAGCATTGCTGCCTAACCATTAGCTCGTAAAGCACATAAGATTCCATCGTAAAAAGGTACAGTCGCGAACAAAAGCTGGCAGCCTCCGTTTCAGGAAGACTCCTTCTCTGCGCGGCGAGTCAAGTATGGGTAGGAATAAGGGAAGGGCGAGGGAAGCGGTTGGAAGAGCGATGGTTGGTCTTGTGAGTAGGCTTTATTTCCCACAGGTCATGGGCTACAGGAGGTTTATTCGTCAAGTGTGGTAGACCCAGGTAGACCCACGCCATCTTGAGGAACATCCTAGTTGGCAACTTCTTAGCGAAGGCCCACCTCCTCACCTTTATTCATTGCAAATACTGAATATTTTTAATATATGCATATTTTTTCTTGGTTTCTTTTTCAGTATATATTTTTCACCGCTGTCATTACTGTACCATTAAAACATGCACTGAAATAACGCCATAAATGGATAGATAAATGGATGGATGATTTACTCGATATTGTTATACTTACCAGAAGTAACACCACAATTTATCTCTTTTATTCATGATAACTAGGAGTTCCTTACCATTAACAGCCGTCAGCACATTCTCGAGAAAACGTCAGTTTCATTTTCGGATTCAATAGATTACACCTTGTTATATGTACCGTGGAAACGCCACCAACTTGACGTTTGCGAACATTCTTCATAATATATTGTAAAGGAAAATGTACTACATTCTACTTACACACGAAACAAATGTTTGTAAAAGTCCTCAATATTAGCAAATACAAAACAAACAAACCATCAAAGTCCGTTACGAGACTTCACACAAACTAGTATGGATTCCAGAAACTTGCTTCAGTTACTGCCTCCAGCCTCCTCCTCTTCGGTACCGACGAAACCATTTTGGTCATCGTTTGCTCAAGTGAAGATAACGTAGAGGCTGCGATTCAAAGCCAAACCATTTGATTGCTGGTAGTTTGCCCGGCGCTCTCTTTACTCCTACGCACCATGACTCGCCACACAGAAAGGGAGCCTGAGGCAGAGGTTACCAGCGAATAGGTTATGAAAGAGAGAAAAAAACAAACAAACACATGTACAACTATTGAACAAATACAGCATTCCGAACATGGCTGTTATTTTACAATTAATCTTGTCAAAAGTGTCCAGTGATATTATTAGCTCAATGATGAGTATATCACAACATAATGTAAAACCGGCCTTTGGTCGACAGCGCCATTAACTTCTCAATTTTCCCCTTTCACATGTTGTACTGATTTATCAATGCATACGACTGTATACATTTCCGTTAAGGAGATGTCCTATACTGCTCATCCATTCATATTATTTCTGTTTTTACGTCTCCTGTGAAGGGACTTCTGACATCTCATAGTTCGTATATTAGTAACGTTTCCAGTTATTCCTATTAATATGATTCCATTTTCCTCTCTCATTTTGCATTACTTTTCTTCTTTACTCTTCACTTTCTCCATATCATCCATGACTGGTTATTTTCTCAATATCGGTAGTATCTCACAGCATGGTCCAGTTATAAATTCAATATTGCATAAGTAAAGGTGTAACGAAGTTGATAAACACACACCAGCACTATACAATAATTGCGATAACCTTCACAATGTATAATTCAAAATGATTCATGTAATATTGCCTGTCACCGTGACGTAAATCACACGTAATCACAATTCGCGTCATTCTTTCGAGCACGATTGCCC
>NC_061839.1:11601239-11603739 GCF_019202785.1 Penaeus chinensis
ATAATAGTAATAATTATAATTATAATTATAATTGTAACTGTAACTGTAACTGTAACTGTAACTGTAACTGTAACTGTAACTGTAACTGTAACTGTAACTGTAACTGTAACTGTAACTGTAACTGTAACTGTAACTGTAACTGTAACTGTAACTATAACTATAACTATAACTATAACTATAACTATAACTATAACTATAACTATAACTATAATTATAATTATAATTATAATTATAATTATAATTATAATTATAATTATAATTATAATTATAATAATAATAATAATAATAATAATAATAATTATAATTATAATTATAATTACAATTACAATTAATTATAATTATTACTATTATTAATATTATTATTGTTATTTGTTTTATTTCATTACCATCATTACCATTATTGATAATATTATGACCGGTATTATTTCTATCATTAGCATTATTACTGTTATTTTTATTATTATTGTTATTGTCATTACTATTATCATTATTATCACTATTATTATCAATTGTTATTATTATTACTATTTTTTTCTTTTTCTTATTCTTATTATTCTTATTATCATTATCATTATTATAATTATTATATTATTACTTTTCACATTATTATTATTATCATTATTACTATTATTATTATTGTTATTATTCTCATCATTATTATTGTTATTATTATTTTTATTATCATTATTATCATCATTATCAGTACCATTATTGCTATCAATGTTATTATCATCATCATCATTATCATCATAATTTTTATTGTTGTTATTATTATTATCATTGTTTTTATTATTATTTCATCATAATCCTTATCATTAACATTATCACTCTTATCATCAGTATTATCATTATTTTTGTTATTGATATTATTTTTATTATTATTAATATTATTTTTTGTCATAATTTGTTATCATCATGATTATTATTGTGATAATCATCATTATCATCATTATCATGATCATTTTATTATTACTAATATTATGATTATTATCTTTATAGTAATAATAATAATAATAATAATAATAATGATACTAATATTATGATTATTATCTTTATAGTAATAATAATAATAATAATACTAATAATGATACTAATATTAATATTATTAGTAATAATAATTATCATTATATTGATTATTATTACCATCATTATTATCATCATTGTTAATATTATTATCATTATTACTTTTATCATTATTATTATTGTTTTATTATTACTATCATTATTATTATTGTTTTATTATTACTATCATTCGTATCATCATTATTATCTCTATCATCATTATCATTATCATTATCATTATCATTATCATTATCATTATCATTATCATTATCATTATCATTATTATTATTATTATTATTATTATTATTATTATTATCATTATTGTTATTACTATTATTGCCATCAGTATTGTTGTTGTTTATACTGCTCTTCTTATCAGGATTATTATCATTACTGCTCCACCTCCTCTTCCTCTTCCTCCAACCTCGCCCGCTTACCCTCCCAAAATTATTATTGTAATTATTATTATTATTATCATTGTTATTATTATCATCATTATTATTGTTATTTTTATTATTTTTATTATTTTTATTGTTGTTGTTGTTGTTGTTGTTGTTGTTGTTGTTGTTGTTGTTGTTGTTGTTGTTGTTGTTGTTGTTGTTGTTGTTGTTGTTGTTGTTGTTGTTGTTGTTGTTGTTATTATTATGATTATTATTATTATTATTATGATTATTATCATTACTGCTCCACCTCCTCTTCCTCTTCCTCCTACCTCTCCCGCTTACCCTCCCCCCCCTCCCAACAGCGCCTCATAAACACATTCCTCCTCATATTTCCGTTGCGAGTGCGCGGCGGCAGTAAACCATTGTCGTCGTAAAAGTTTTCTCATCACCCGAAGGAAACGGGTTGTGGCCATGTCTCGCTTGACCTCACCGGAAGATGGCAGTGCCTGGCCCTCCTCATGCTTCTGGCCCATCCCTACCCCTCCCTCCCTTCCCGTCCTCCTCTCCTTCGTCTTTCTCATGCTTTCGCCTTGTCCCTCCCTCCCTCCCCGCCCTCCTCCCCTCCCTCCTCCTCATGCTTCTGCCCCATCCCTCCCTCCCTCCCCGCCCTCCTCCCCTCCCTCCTCCTCATGCTTCTGCCCCATCCCTCCCCCTCTCTCCCTGCCTTTCTCCCCTTCCTCTTCTTCATGCTTTCGCCTTGTCCCTCCCTCCCTCCCTGCCCTCCTCCCCTTCCTCCTCCTCATGCTTTCACCTTGTCCCTCCCTCCCTCCCCGCCCTCCTCCCCTTCCTCCTCCTCATGCTTCTGCCCCATCCCTCCCTCCCTCCCCGCCCTCCTCCCCTTCCTCCTCCTCATGCTTCTGCCCCATCCTTCCCCCTCTCTCCCTGCCCTCCTCCCCTTCCTCTTCTTCATGCTTTCGCCTTGTCCCTCCCTCCCTCCCCGCCCTCCTCCCCTCCCTCCTCCTCATGCTTCTGCCCCATCCCTCCCTCCCTCCCCG
>NC_061839.1:11613739-11616239 GCF_019202785.1 Penaeus chinensis
CATCGCCGGATCGCTCTTGAATGACATCAGATCCTTTAAGAACGGAATCGGATCCCCTGGCACAGATAGCGGCAAAACGTATCTATGGATTGGTTGCTCTTTAGGAAATGGTAATGTTGAATTCGTGTGTGTGAATGCATATGTGTATTCATGTGTGTACATTTATTGGTATGTGTGAATGTGTGAATATGTTAATATAAAGGCGCATAGGGAAGGACGGGTGATGTGTAAAGGGCCTAAAAAGCTGGAAAGGGAATCCCAGCTTTGATACCAGCAAATACTTTTATTGGTTATTGAACCTTCATTTCCTTTGGGATCCACGACATTTTTTGATAAGCTAGATATTACCTCCCTAAAGGTGCTGGAGTCAGACTGAGTGGATGGAATATAAAGTAACGTTACTTTAGTTAACGTTCTCACGCATATACATCTGTATATACAAATTTATTTTCTTGTATACATGCATACAGCGCGTATAGCAATAATAATGTTGATGATAATGATAATGGTAATGATATCATTGATAAACATTAGTAACTATAATAACAGTAAGGAAGAGGATGATGTTAATGACGAACCACACAGGAACAGATAAGAAAGATAATAAAAAAAATATGCTTTTGATAGTAATAATAATACTCTTAATTATAAAAATATAATCAATTATGAAAAGATTAGTGATACTGATTATCTGAATGATAATAGTATTGATAAAGATGAGAATAATACCTATATAATACTTAGGTTTTATCAATATTATACAACCTTCGCTAACTATTGCAGTATTACCCTATCAGTAGTAATATCAATAGTATTAGTAATATTGATAGTGATAATGATAACAGGATGATGAGGATGAAGATGAAGATGAAGATGAAGATGAAGATGAAGATGAAGATGATGATGATGATGATGATGATGATGATGATGATGATGATGATGATGATGATGATGATGATGATGATGATGATGATGATGATGATGATGATGATGATGATGATGATGATGAAGATGAAGATGAAGATGAAGATGAAGATGAAGATGAAGATGAAGATGATGATAATAGTAATAATAATAGTAATAATAATAATAATAATAATAATAATGATGATAGTAGCAATAACAATTATAGCGATAATGATATAAATAATAATGTCAACAACAACAACAATCACAATGATAATAATAATGATAATAATAATAATAATAATAATAATAATAATAACAAAAATGATGATACAATGATGATAATAATAATAATAATGCTAAAAAAATAATAATGATAATAATAATAACAATAATAATAGTAATGATACTACTACTACTACTACTAATAATAATAATGATAATGATAATAATAACAATGACAGTGATAATAATAATGATAGATAAAATAAGTAAAAAAAAAAAATATAATAAAAATGCTGATAATGATAATGATAATGATGATGATGATGATAATACTACTACTAGTACTAGCAATGATAATAATAGTAATAATAATAATAATTATTATAGTATTAATGATGATAGTAATAATGATAATGATGATGATGATGATAATAATAATGATAATAACAACAACAGCAACATCAACAATAATAATAATAATAATAATAATAATAATAATAATAATAATAATAATACCTATATTAACATTAATAATAATAATGATAAATAGATAGTGAATAATAAATAAGAGATAATAAACAATAAAAATATACAGTAAATGGTAAATGGTGAATAATAAATGGTAAATAATAAATGATAGATAATAAGTGATGAATGTAAATAACAAATAAATAATAATTAACAATAGAAAATAATAAATGAGAAATGATAATAAATGATAATGAAAATAATAAGTAATAATGACACTAACACTAATACCACCAATAGATCTAGAAATCATAGTGACGAAGATGCCGAACTGCCTAACCAAGATATCAATCGCGGCACCGATAACAAGCCGTGAAAAACTCGAAAAATCCCAACGCTAAAGTGGGGACGAACAGCATTCCCTTCTCATTCCACAAAGGGATTCCCATTCCGTGTCTGGCGCGTGTCCTTTCGTTAAACTAAAGACCGCTTGTTTGGTCACGGCCTGAGGACTCGGAAAATGCTCTTCCCCAGGAATTCAACGGTCACTTTCTTTCACTCGAATGTTCACACGTAAGGGAAGTCGTTTTCTTTTTGTTTTCTTCTGTGGAATTTTTGTTTTTTTTGGATATGCCTGTGGGGAATTCTTTATAAGGAGGGATGTTGGTTTACCTTATTATTGTTATTTTTGTTATTATCATCATCATTATAATTATAATTATTATTATTATGATCATTATTATTACAATTGTTGTTATTTTATTATCATCATCATTATCATTATTTCATTACCATTATTATTATCATTACTATGGTTGTTATTATTATTATTATCATCATTATCATTGTTATCACTAATGTTGTCATCATTGATATTTTCATTATTATTATTATTATTAGT
>NC_061839.1:11643739-11646239 GCF_019202785.1 Penaeus chinensis
ACACACGAAACACACACAGAAGCTCACAAACACACGAAACACACACAGAAGCTCACAAACACACGAAACACACACAGAAGCTCACAAACACACGAAACACACACAGAAGCTCACAAACACACGAAACACACACAGAAGCTCACAAACACACGAAACACACACAGAAGCTCACAAACACACGAAACACACACAGAAGCTCACAAACACACGAAACACACACAGAAGCTCACAAACACACGAAACACACACAGAAGCTCACAAACACACGAAACACACACAGAAGCTCACAAACACACGAAACACACACAGAAGCTCACAAACACACGAAACACACACAGAAGCTCACAAACACACGAAACACACACAGAAGCTCACAAACACACGAAACACACACAGAAGCTCACAAACACACGAAACACACACAGAAGCTCACAAACACACGAAACACACACAGAAGCTCACAAACACACGAAACACACACAGAAGCTCACAAACACACGAAACACACACAGAAGCTCACAAACACACGAAACACACACAGAAGCTCACAAACACACGAAACACACACAGAAGCTCACAAACACACGAAACACACACAGAAGCTCACAAACACACGAAACACACACAGAAGCTCACAAACACACGAAACACACACAGAAGCTCACAAACACACGAAACACACACAGAAGCTCACAAACACACGAAACACACACAGAAGCTCACAAACACACGAAACACACACAGAAGCTCACAAACACACGAAACACACACAGAAGCTCACAAACACACGAAACACACACAGAAGCTCACAAACACACGAAACACACACAGAAGCTCACAAACACACGAAACACACACAGAAGCTCACAAACACACGAAACACACACAGAAGCTCACAAACACACGAAACACACACAGAAGCTCACAAACACACGAAACACACACAGAAGCTCACAAACACACGAAACACACACAGAAGCTCACAAACACACGAAACACACACAGAAGCTCACAAACACACACAAACACACGAAACACACACAGAAGCTCACAAACACACGAAACACACACAGAAGCTCACAAACACACACAAACACACGAAACACACACAGAAGCTCACAAACACACGAAACACATACACAAGCTCACAAACACACGAAACACACACAGAAGCTCACAAACACACGAAACACATACACAAGCTCACAAACACACGAAACACACACAGAAGCTCACAAACACACACAAACACACGAAACACACACAGAAGCTCACAAACACACGAAACACACACAGAAGCTCACAAACACACGAAACACACACAGAAGCTCACAAACACACGAAACACACACAGAAGCTAAATTTAAAAATTTAATATTTTGTTTTTGGGTTTTTATATTATTATATATATGTTTTTGTTTTTTTTTATTTATATAATATATATGTCTTTTGTGTTATATATATATATATATTTATTTGTGTGTTATATAATTTATATTTTTATATATATATTTTTTGTCTTTGTGTGAATTTATTAAATATTTATATATATATTATTATGTCTTTGTGTGAAAATATATATATTATATATATATATATATATTTTTTATTTTTGTGTGTTTTATATTTTAATATATAATTTTATTATATATATATATATTTTGTGTGTATTATATATTATTATAATTATTTATATTTTTTATTAAATTATATTTATTATTAATTTTATTTATATTTATTATATAAAATATATTATATATTAGATATTATATAAAAATATATATATAATATATATATAAATTATATTATTAAAATTTATATATATAGAATTTTATATATATATATATAGATATATATATATATAAAAAGTATATTTTATATATATATATATATAGATATTTTTATATTATATATATAGATATATAAAATATATTAATAATATATATTTATATTATAGTTTATATATATATAGATATATTTTTATATATTTTTTATATATATATATATAGATATATATATGATATATTATATATATAATATATAGATATATTTTTTATATAGTTTAATATATTTTAATATATATATATAGATATATATTTATTTATATTAATATATAGAATATATATATAGATATATATATTTTTTTAGATATTATATATATATATATATAGATATATATATATATATATATAGATATATATATATATATATATATATATCATACATACATATATAAACACACGCGCGCGCGCACACACACACACACACACACACACACACACACACACACACACACACACACACACACACACA
The DNA here is from genome assembly GCF_019202785.1 of Penaeus chinensis. Taxonomy (NCBI): domain Eukaryota; kingdom Metazoa; phylum Arthropoda; class Malacostraca; order Decapoda; family Penaeidae; genus Penaeus; species Penaeus chinensis. The sequence goes on from NC_061839.1 coordinate 11,646,053, forward strand.
CACACACACACACACACACACGCACACACACACGCACACACACACGCACACACACACGCACACACACACGCACACACACACGCACACACACACGCACACACACACGCACACACACACGCACACACACACACACACACGCACACACACACACACACACACACGCACACACACACACACACACACACAC
>NC_061839.1:11651239-11676239 GCF_019202785.1 Penaeus chinensis
CTCTTTCTCTTTCCCTGTTATCCTTTACACATATTAAAAGAATATTGTTTGTGCTAAATAGAAAATCGGCAACACATAAAGAGCTTATTACATTTCCCCGCTCTCGTATTTGCTGTTCGCTAAATTAACAATTAACTGGTTACATGTTATGGCGTGTCACTGGCGGTAATGAGTATGTTAATGAAAGCGTGTTAAAGAATATTGAACAGGATTTATGAACAACATAATTATTGGAATACTGGTTGCTGTTGGCCCGTAATGAGGGTAATGATTGGAGCCTCTAATGGTAATTTGTAGAGAATGTGGAACACGTGCTCGCTCGTCCTCAGTTCAAATGTGTTATTATGTGAAAAGCACTGTACTATGATAAAACGAAGTAGTAGTAGAAGAGAGAGAGAGAGAGAGAGAGAGAGAGAGAGAGAGAGAGAGAGAGAGAGAGAGAGAGAGAGAGAGAGAGAGAGAGAGAGAGAGAGAGAGAGAGAGAGAGAGAGAGAATGTATATATACAGCTTTAATTCAACCGTTGTTACTCTAACAGTATTTACCACTATATGCCAATCACTTTATTGGAACATTCATCGACAATGGTATCTGTCCCGACAACCGTAGCGGACAAAACGTCATTTCACACATGTCAATTGACATCGGTATCCGCCCTTCAACCACACCAGGCCAAAGACCACCACACATACTCCCTAACCTTGATATTTGACCCTGACTGCACCGAACAATAGGTCATAACACTCACCCACACACGCACGTCGGTTCTGGCCTTAACCCAAGAAGTCAGCAGTCTCGCGGGGATTTAGTTCGCCCTGAAGAGTCCGATTTAAGGCTGCCATTAACTCGGCGAAGATCATTGCAGCTCTGACGACCTCCAGGTTTAGTCACCGAGAAGCGACTCCGTAATGCAATGTTAGGGTTGGTTTGACGACCAAGAAAAATCTGTCTGTGTCTTTGTTCTCTTTGTATTGAGAAAGTATGTAATCCAGTTTGTATTTGTTTATTTATTTATTCATACGTTTCGTAATAACAAAAGACTGATCACATTTTCTTCAACGAACTTCTATATTTACTCATCTTAATCGGTGATAAATATATTTGCAACAACACTTTGAACACACACACACACATACACACACACACACACACACACACACACACACACACACACACACACACACATCGAAACGTCAGCAGTTGCCAAATTATCTTCTTTTATAAACATTTAAAGAATATATCGACCTTTCTGTCTCTCTGTCTATATGTGTTTGCCTGTGTTTTTGTGTGCGTTTGTACGCATCCATGATTGTTTGTGTGTACATGTGTTTGTATGTGAGTGTGCATATCATCACTGCCATCGTTATCATAAGCATGTAGCAGTAAATTAGGTTATAGTTACAACGGTTGAATTAATCGGTGCATATCTTTTCCTTTTTTTTTTTTTTTAATATAGCACAGTGCATCATTGTCGACTGTCAAGGGTGCACCATCTCAAACGAATGAACGCACGTACACACACACACACACACACACACACACACACGTCGACACTAACCAAGCCATCTTTTTTTTTAAATACCTTTACAGATTCTGTCGATATCTATCAATCTATATTTGTTTATGTGTATCTGCATGCATGTTTGCTTGTATGTATGTGTGAGTCATCATTATTATCGCTATTATCGTCATAATCGATATTTTTTTTTTATTCATTTGTAAGATAGACGTAACCAGCCCTAAAATTTCGCGCATGACCCAACTCACGTATAACATATATTTTGCTTTTTCCAGACGATTGCATGAACATTGAATGCAATACATATGAAGTTTCAGGAAATAAAAAAAATCAAATTGAGAACCCTGTTGCATTCGTTTCCTATGCATTCATTTTTATACTTGATCATGCGAATATAAATTAATTTCAAGCAACATACCCAAAATGGTTTAGTATTTCTGTTCCTCTTCCACATTCTTATTCAGACCTTGCAGTTCGCGTTGGTGCTTCGCCTGTGCTTCGGTAATTGCAGCATATATCCTGAACTACGGTGCTTCATCGTTCTGAATTCCTCTCTGCGTGATTCCACGGTTTCTCTCCTTAAGCGCAAGGAGCACACTAAGTGCATGTCCTGCAAGCCTTGTGAAATATATCTTCCGGGCTCTGTGCATCCGCGTCACGGGCTTTGGACTTCAGGAGGTCAGTCAGTTGCCGTGACCAGTTCACCTGCAGTGAGTGCCATGTCAAAGCACAGATGGCCTTTTGATTGCTCCTCTTACGTAAGGCATGGCTGCAAGTTGCAAATTAAAAATAGGATACTTGTTAGGGCTGGTTTGTGGTATGAAAAAGTATTGAGTATAACGTTCGCTTTCGTTTTAGATAACAGGGAGATATATGTGTGACGTCAAAGGTAGTCGGTGTTTGAGCCTCGCAGTCCATTTGATTTTAGAAACTCCAATCCTTTAATAGTCAATAGTAAATTGGAATTTAGATCCAAGGGATATGTTAAATTCTCCTCGACACAGTTAACAAGATAACCCACACACACACAAACACACACGATTACACACACACACACGATTACACACACACACACGCACACGCACACACGCGCACACACACACACACACACACACACACACACACACACAGAAACACACACACACGTGCATTGCTCTATTCCAGAGCTGAATTCCCCTCGTATCCATCTGGAGGAGATATGTGGATATCAAGTTTTATGCGGTATTTTATGCACCACTGTATAGCGGCTTGAGAATCTAGACATTGTTCTAGCTTTGTGCTCCTCCTCTTTCTCCTTCTGTCCCTTCTCCTTCTTCTCCTTTTTCTCTTCCTCCTCCTCCTCCTTCTTCTCCTTCTCTTCCTCCTCCTCCTCCTTCTTCTCCTTCTCTTCCTCCTCCTCGTCCTTCTTCTCCTTCTCTTCCTCCTCTTCCTCCTTCTCTTCCTCCTCCTCCTCCTTCTTCTATCCCTTCTCCTTCTCCTTCTTCTCTTCCTCCTCCTCCTCCTCCTTCTTCTTCTCCTTCTCTTCTCTTCCTCCTCGTCCTCCTTCTTCTCCTTTTCTTCCTCCTCCTCTTCCTTCTTCTCCTTCTCTTCCTCCTCCTCCTCCTTCTTCTGTCCCTTCTCCTTCTTCTTCTTCTTCTCTTCCTCCTCCCCCTCCTTCTTCTGTTCCTTCTCCTTCTTCTCTTCCTCCTCCTCCTCCTCCTTCTGTTTTTGTTTTTGTGTTCTTGCTCTTCACTGCTGACGCTCGCTGTGTTAAGTAAGTTCCGTTCTTTGGAAATGTTTCACTTTCTTTCTCTCTCTCTTTCTCTCTCTCTCTCTCTCTCTCTCTCTCTCTCTCTCTCTCTCTCTCTCTCTCTCTCTCTCTCTCTCACACACACACAAATATATATATATATATATATATATATATATATATATATAAATATATATATACATACATATATGTATAAATATATATGTATATATATATACATACATATATGTATAAATATATATGTATATATATACACACATACATGCATACATACATATATACATATATATATGTATATATATATATATATGTGTGTATATATGAGCACAAATACAAACACAGTACATGTGAACAAAGATAAAAGGAAACACAGTCATAATAAAAATAGTCAATGAACAGATAATTCCGAACTTGTCAAGATTCCTCATGAGACAAACAAATAAACGAAATGGAAATGACCCATTTCGGTTATTTGCTCGCCTGAAGAGGAACACCTGACGAGTTCTGAATGTTACACACAGACACAAACACACATGCACACAAATATATAACTATACACGAAAAGAAAAAAAGAAAGAAAAACACACACACTCACTCACTCACCCACCCACTCACTCACTCACTCACTCACTCACTCACTCACTCACTCACACACTCACACTCACACTCACACTCACACTCACTCACTCACTCACACACACACACTCACACACTCACACACACCCAGGTCGAGTCGTTATCCAAGCGCACCGTTGAGAGAAAAGTCCTCATGACGAGATCTGTTCTGTTCCTTCTCCCTCTCGGTGCGTCGGTGAAGAAGTGGGGGAGGGGGATTCAATTCAGGTTTCTATCATGTTTATAGCCTTTGTTTTTGTTGACCTGATTGTTTGTCTCTTTATCGCTCTTTCTCTTTCTCTTCCCTCCCCCCCCCCCTCTCTCACTCGCTTATCATATGCAATATCGTTATCTACCAAAATGATAAGCATAATGAAACTTTCCATTTCATTCTGTTACTTAGCATGAAAAGAGAAGAAAAAAGTATAAAGAAGACGAAACCTCCCTTGCATCAGAAATCTTCCGCAACTCGATATTGGCCATATACAAATTTCTCTCTCTCTCTCTCTCTCGCTCTCTTTTTACCGGCTTCTTAGGATCAAAATTGCTGACTGGACGCGATCTTTATGACTGAATGTGGTGCTGCTTGTCACTTTCTTGCTCCTGTCTTCTCGTCTCTTCTTTTTTTTTTTTTCTCTCTCTCTCTCTCACCCTCCCCTTCTCTTTCTCATTTTCTCGTCTCGTCTCGTCTCGTCTCGTCTCTCTCTCTCTCTTGCGCCCCCCCCCTTCTCTCTCTCTCTCTCTCTCTCTCTCTCTCTCTCTCTCTCTCTCTCTCTCTCTCTCTCTCTCTCTCTCTCTCTCTCTCTCTTTTGCGCCCCCCCCTCTCTCTCTCTCTCTTTCCTTCTCTCTCTCACTACTATTACTACAACCCCAACTGCTATTATTAATACTCTTATTAAATCAAAACACAGATATTGATAACAGAGTATCTGAAAAACAAAGAAAGAGAAGACAGAGAGGATTGCAATTTGACATAAAATACGGAAAACATGAACAGCGCAGCCATGCAAGGTGCCTCGAAATCATGTAGGTTTATATGCAGCCATTTCTTCACATGCAATATCAACTGAGGGAAATGGGAGTATTTCTCTGCATTTGCAGCGGATAGGAAAATAATGGAATGTATATCAACTTTTATTTTTCTGTTTGTTTGTCAGGAAAGGCATCGGCTCCTCTCCGTGGGTGTGTATACGTTCGCTTATGTGTTTGTTTGCTTGTTTGTGGGTTTTAGGTATGTGTAGGCGAGTTACAGGGTTTTAGTCAGGAAGCTACTATACTTGAGAAATGTATATAGAAATTGTATTAGATATTTAAGAAGGGATAACACAGGTTGGTAATTTTAAGCTCTTCGTGATTTGGATAAATCTTACAAAATGAAAATATTCATTACTTATCAAAGAATAAGGGCAAAAGTTATTAAACAGCATAACTAAAACGCTGTAACTACTGAAAAGTTATGTTATATAGGCTTATCATAAAAACGATCCAGCACTAATGAATAATGTGTGATATATAATGTATAACATATATATAATATATAGACCAAACTATCAATAAATAGTACTCTAAATCCTAAAAAGTCACGGAATTTATCAACAATCGAACCTTAATGCTACATTCAAGGGTCGACTTTAACGTAAAGTTGTAAAGCTATTCTTAAAAAATTATTATTTATCCTGAAATGTAATCACTCAATTAGGATCTTTTGCTGAGTTGCATTGAAATTCTCCTTGAGTATTAGCTTGTCTATCTATCTGAGAATTCTTTTCACTTGCTACATTTCGGAAATTCATTGCCTGAAAAGAAAAACCTTGGCAACTGGTGCTTTTGTAAGTACTATAATATCACATTTAAAAGATATAGAAAAAAGTAAAAATAACAAAGCTGATGAATAAAAAAAAAATACTGTTACAGTAATACAGAATACTTATTGGTAATGATAATGATGATAATAACTAAGCTAAGATAGAAATAAAAATAAAAACAATGTTCATTGTAGCAATTATATTAATAATAAGGATAATGATGACACTCATGATCATAATGATAATGATGGTGATGATAATGACAATATATTGATAATGAAAATGATGAGGATGATAATCTCTAAGATTTTAAGAAAAACAACAATGGCGATGATGATGATAAAGGTAATGATAATAATAATAACAATAATAATGATAATCATAATGATGAAGACAGTAGAGATGATGATGATGATAATATGAATAATTATATCAATAATGATGATAGTGATAATGATTTAATAATAAAGAGAACAATGATAAAAGAAATAATGTTACTAATAATAGTGCTAGTGATAAAGATAATTATGATAATAATTTAATGATACTAGCAATGGTAATGATACAACTACTACAATTACTAACAATAATAATAATGGTTATAATAATCATGACAACAACAATGATAATGATAACAAATCATAAATATAATAATAATGATGATAACAACAATATCAACAATAGTGTTGATGATAATGATAATAATAATAATATCAAGGCGACGAGATAACATATATATATATATATATATATATATATATATATATATAGCTTTGTCCCATTCTGATATTGGGTCGCTTTGGTCAGGTTCTCGCAGACATTTTTTATGGCCGGATGCCCTTCCTGACGCCAACCCTCTCTATTCACCCGGGCTTGGGACCGGCACTGACTTGGGTTGGCTTGCTCACCCAGTGGCTAGGTTGATAATTATCATGATAATAACGAGAATAATAATAATCATAATAATAATAGTAATAATAATAAGAATAATAACGAGAATAATATCAGTGATAATAATAATAGTAATAATAATGATAATAATGACAATGATGATGACGAGGATAATGATACTAATAATGATTATACTGCTGATGTTGCTACTACTACTGCTGTAGAAGTAATAGTACTCCTACGAATAATGATAGAAAAATATAGATAGATAGATAGATAGATAGATAGAGAGAGAGAGAGAGAGAGAGAGAGAGAGAGAGAGAGAGAGAGAGAGAGAGAGAGAGAAGAGAGAGAGAGACGGTTTCTGAAAATGAAGAGAAGAGCGACTCCAGAGGAGCGAGGTTGTGGAGATGAAAGATCAATAGAGAACAGACAATTACAGTAGAGTCATAGACCGTTCTGCTATTATTCGAAACTTAAGTTGTTCATTTCTGCTAAATATCGCATGCTTTAAAACTGTGTATGTTTTCAGTCTCAATTGTGTTTCAGTTGACAGTTATTGCAATTATATTTAAATTATTCTGATATTCATTTATTTATTTCATAGTAATCATTCTAATTTTGGCGGTCGTGTCATGAGAATACTCATTACAAGACATGAACTGCATCAATGATTGGGAAATCTAGACACGTGATGATACGATATATTTAAACAGTCCTAACTACCTCTTTCCAGAAATACAATTAATGCTTACACTATATCTTTATATAAAGAAAATAGTAAAATAACGAAATAAAAAAAAACACACAAAATAAAAATCACGAAAACATTTCCTTATATTTACGAGACTCATTCTTACGCATCAAAATCAAAACCAAAAATAATACTTTAAGTATCCACAGCCTTACACAAATCAGATATAAGGACACACGATTTCGGAATAAAAACACTCTTTACACGCACGATTTTTTAAAGGATTCAGATACATTTCTTAAGTAATTAGAGGGTTGGAATTCCTCTCGTAAAGAATAAGAAGATTCGCTAAGTGAGAAATGTGTGGAATTTATAAGTTTATTTAGAAGATCTATTTATTTAGAAGATAATGTGGTCAGTAGAAAGATAAGGAGGATGGGGGGGGGGGGGGGTGTCATTGCTAGCTTGCTGATTATTTTGTTATTGAGAGGAACAGCCTGTTGAAATTGCATTGTCAAAAATGGTAAAACAAACGGTGATGATGATGATGATGATGATAAACATAGTGATGATAACAGTGACAACAATGATACTACTATTAATTGGAGTAATGCTAACAAGAATGATGATGATGATGATGATGATGATGATGATGATGATGATGATGATGATGATGATGATGATGATGATGATGATGATGATGATGATGATGAGTACCAATAATAATGGTAACAATGACAAAAATCATAAAAATACTGATAACAACAACAACAATGATAATAAGGTTAATAACAATAATAACAAAAAATAATAACGATAATAACAGACAAATAATAACAATAATAGTAATAATGATAATAATAATAATAATAATGATAAAAATAATAACAGAAATAATAGTATTAATGCTAATAAGAACATTAGCAAAACTGGTAGTAATGTTCATGTTATTGTTAATGTTAATGTTAATGATAATGAAAATGATAATGATGATGATAATAAATGATGATAATGATATCTATAATGATGACAATAATGATAATGATGATGATAATGAGATCTATAATGATGACAATAATGATAATGATGATGATAATGATATCTATAATGATGACAATAATGATAATGATGATGATAATAATAATAATAGTAATAATAATAACAGTAGTAATGATAATAATAACAATGATAATAATGAAAATAATAATAATGATAATAATGATAATAATGATAATAATATCAATAATACTAACAACAACAATAATAATAATGATAATAATGATAATGATAATAATAATAATAATAATAATGATAATAATAATATAAACAATAAAATGATAATAATAATATAAACAATAAAATGATAATAATAATAGAAATTATAATAATGGTAATGATTTAAAATATGATAATAATGAACGATAATGACAATAATGATAATAATTTTAAGAAATGATAACAATGAAAAAAATTATAACAATAAAAACAACAACAACAATAACAATATGATAGCAATAACAGAAATAACAATTATAACAATAGTATTGACGATCATAACAGCAGAAACATCCATGCTTATAAAACCACATCAATAAACCTATAATAGCTTCGACTGCCGCGATAGTCTAGTGGTTAGAGCACTGGACTCCGACCCTCATGGTCCCGAGTTCAATTCCCCGTCGCGGCAGTCGTAAAAATGCCTGCGCTCCGACTATAGGTTCGCGCCTGATCTCACGGCGAGAAAGCGACTTATCGCCTTCAGAGGTCAAACGCAAGTGTCGTAGGGGAAGTCGCGCCGTGGTACGGCTGTTAAGCACACCGAACAGCGGTTGATTAGGTGATCGTGGTGCAGAGGCAGCACGAGCTACGACGCCAAAGACAATGGTTGCAGAAATGCAAGCAGAGGATCCACTGGTGAGACAGATGGTGAACTCGTCCATCACCCGAAGGAAGGCAACGGGAAACCACCTTCGTACACTCCCTTGTACAACCATGAAATTAAACATGGTCGCCAACGTCAGGCTCTGATACGGCACAGAAAGAAGATAAAGCTTCAATAATACCAAAGTGTTATGTAAGAGTGAATAAAAAAAAAAAAAAAAAAAAAAAAAAACGCACTATTCCTCAGAACAGTGCCCACGGGGGGAGGGGCGTATAAATACAAAATTATCTCTGAAATTTTACATCAGAGGAATGACTACACAGCCTCGCCATGTTAATTGAATAATGCACTTGGAGTCAAAATCCTGGATGATTTTGCTAAGTCGGGCAGTGAAAAGAATGTTATTTTGTTAATTAAACGCTTAATTATATACAAAAGAAGGATTTGTACGTGTTCGTATCCGCTCACATTCAGTTTGCTTTGTTCTTTAGTATATTGCATCATGTTGCTTTGTTGCTACAAATGGTGAAGGAAATGATAGTGATAATGTTCATGATAGTAGCTGTTGCTCCAACTACTACTGTATTTTGCGCACATTATATGCCACTGTCAATATCAGTATCATTTTTGCTCTTAATAATCGTAAGAATACTCCCTCTCCGCCTCCCCCAAAAGAGGAAGAAGACGAAAAAGTTGATATATATTAATGAGCACAAAACACATTCGTAATATGTCTCACATTTGTAACAGCTCTTATATTTCCTAAACTGCTACCATTCCCCTTTGTCTAATGAATGTCCCTCGTTTTTTTCCCCTTGTGAACACTCATTACTCACAGCAACTCAGCAAATTTGCATGTGTTCTTGCGCCATTTCCTTCGTTCTACACAAAATGCTCTTTCATCACACTCTGCACGCATTTCCCTTAGGCCTCACTCGCCACAACAGTTTTTTCTCCTCTTTTAAGCCGTGACGAAGCCAGCATTTGCCCTTCATAACAGACCTCGCAAAATACCTCACGAGATGCGTTTTATGAGGACAAAAGGCGAGCATGAGGCGACGATGACGGTGAAAACTTCGCGATTTCGTTAATCCAAAGTGACATCATTAGAGGGAAGCGACGAACACAACACGGAGCGGCCCGCCAGGATGCACCCTCGCCTTGGTTCCAGTTTCGTCGTCATTAGCTTAGGAAAAGAGAGGGAGAGAGAGAGAGAGAGAGAGAGAGAGAGAGAGAGAGAGAGAGAGAGAGAGAGAGAGAGAGAGAGAGAGAGAGAGAGAGAGAGAGAGCGAGAGTTAGAGTGAGAGTGAGCGTGAGAGAGAGAGAGAGAGAGAGAGAGAGAGAGAGAGAGAGAGAGAGAGAGAGAGAGAGAGAGAGAGAGAGAGAGAGAGAGAGAGAGAGCGAGACAAAGAAATCGTGAGAGAAAAAGAAAACGTGAGAGCGAAAGAGAAAGAAGAAAGAGCCAGAGACAAAGAGAAACCCAGAGACGCGAGAGATATATTTTTCGACTGAGAAGTGAAGGAAGCTGGTGACGACAAGACGTGAAAGAAGTTATGTGTTGGGTACGTTAGATACTCAACTCTCTTTTTCAATCAAAGGCTGAAAAATATATTTGACACCCGGTCTTCATCTATACTTTCCGCTAAATAGAGTGAGATTGAAAATGAGTGAGAGAAATCAAAGATAAACACTTTTTCATTTGAAAAAAAAATATTTTTTATTGTTTGAGTGTATCTATCACATGGCGTTCTCCAGTTGAAAAAAAATATATTTTCTTGACCTTTTTTGAGTTTCTCTTTATAAATAACTTACTCCCGGTCAGTACATTTTTTTAAAAATCACCACTTGACATCGCCACGCTATTACTGATTTGATTTATTTTAGTTTTTTTTATTTTTTTTTTCTCGAGCTTTTACGTAATTTATCAATCAGTGAGCGAGCGGTTTCCACAATCTGGCCTTCGCTCGCTTCCTGAGGAGTGCGCGGGGAATTCGATCCCATTTATCAGGGTTTTGCTCAACTTCTCCCTTGTATATGTTTGTCCAGATGTTTGGGTTCGGATGAACATTTACTCATTTCGTTCTCTCTCTCTCTCTCTCTCTCTCTCTCTCTCTCTCTCTCTTACACACACATCTATGCTTCTATCTATCTAACTATCTATCTATATGTGTTTGCGTGTGTGCATGTATGTGTATGTGTATGTGTGCGTGTGCGTGTGCGTGTGTGTATGTGTGCGCGCGTGTGTGTGTATGTATGTATGTGTGAGGCAGATCCAACCCTCTAACATTTTTTTTCATTCCATCTCTCCTCCTGTCTTTACCTTTATTACCTATATTATTACTTCTATCCCTATATCTATTTTCCTTTATCTATCTCTCTATTTAGTTCCTTACATCCCTTCCTCTTTAATTCCTCTCGCTTTATTTGACTTATTTCCTCGCCTCTCTCGCAGACAATCTCCTTTGTCTCGCTTTAAAACATCCCTTCATATGGCCTCCAGCGAAGGAAGTTATCTGATAACATTCTTCCGAGCAGAAGGAAAACGTCAGGATTTTTTTTTTTTCATGCTAGAAAAAAAAAAAATAATAATAATAAAATAAAAGATAAAAATAATAAAAGATAAAAACAATAAGATATAAAAACAATATAAAAGGATGGACAGTTTTTCTCTAATATCATACATGGAGATATGTTTTTTGTTTTTTTTGGAAATAGTAAAAAAACAAACAAACAAACAAAAGACTGAGGAATTTATATTACTTCGGGAGATAGAAATTAAAATAAAATGACGATAATAAAAATAGTGATGATGATATTGGTGATGGAAATGATAAATCGTAGACGTATTTTAATCTATTTAAACTTTATTAGTCATTTAATTTACAACATCGAGGAAAAATATTACCTTTATTCAATTATCGCTTTCGTGACACTAAGATTCCACACAAAGTCATGCTTTCTAAAACCTTATTAAAAAATCCAGATTAAATAATTGGAAAAAAAAATCCAGATTAAATAATTGAAAAAACAAAAAAAAAAAAACGCAGCGTAAGAAGCCTCCCCGCAAGAAATTATGAACACTTACACGAGTTCACATTAACATGGCCAAGGCTTTATGGATACTTTCGAGGGTAGTCGCACCTGTGCCAAGACCCCATGCCCGACTCAAGGTATTTCGGAGCTCGGGAAACGTCTGTGCTTGGGCTCTCGGTGTACTGCAATATACGCTCTTGTTTTGCTTCACCTCGACTGGGTAGAGAGATCGGGGCAAAGGTTTGTTATAGTTGTGTGTGTATGTACAAGTGTGTGTGTGTATGTACAAGTGTGTGTTATTTTTTCTAAAGAACAGACGAATCAAATATTGGCACTTTCCCTCTCTCCGCTTTCCTCTCCTTTCTTTTCTCTAATTTTCTTCCTACTTTGTACATGTTTTTTTTTTTTTTTTTTTTGTCTCGGTTATTTTCTCTCGATTTCTTTCTTTCTTCTTTCCTGTATCTTAGTCATTATATTCCCCATCTTTTCTTTATCTATCTCCCTCTTCTCTCCGACATTACCTTTCCTATTTCTCTCTCTCTCTCTCTCTCTCTTTTCTCTCTCTCTCTCTCTCATTTCATTCTTAAATTCCTCATTATTTACAGCCGATGGAGATTGCGTTATCAGATAGCATTCTTTCATGCTGATAGAGAAATTAAAACTTATTTGCCAGAGAGAGAGAGAGAGAGAGAGAGAGAGAGAGAGAGAGAGAGAGAGAGAGAGAGAGAGAGAGAGAGAGCGATAGAGAGAGAGAGAGAGAGAGAGAGAGAGAGAGAGAGAGAGAGAGAGATAGATAGATAGATGTTCGTCTTCTACGATTGCTTGGTGTTTCTCCATGATGGTTGAGGGTGAAGAAAACACCGATGAAAACTAAAGTAGGTTCATTGGAGATCAGCACTGACAAAATAAATACGGAACTCTTCCTGTTCCTCTGCCCCACACGCCAGGCTCCGTCTGCGACTGTCTACTGCCAGACGTGTGACTACAGAGACAAACTAAAATGTTGTACTCTATAACATACAGAGATTCTCACTCTTTCATATAGGTGATATGCTACATATAATATAAACTAAACATAATGTTCTATATTTCACATGGTAGAACATATCACACAAAAGGAAGAGTATAATATATAATCACATAATTATCACTAACTACGTACGATAATAATGTCATCACAATACGTATGCACTGGCATCACAACGTGGCACTCACAACTCACTTCATTGTCATAACTCACTTCATTTCACAACCCACATCTCCCTCCCCCCTTTACGTTCACTAGCGAGAGTCTTGAACGGACTTCAACTTGAGACGTTCCGAACGTCGAGGTTCAACAGGCACAGATGGGGCGGAAGATCCTGGTGCGCCGTCTTCCAAATCTGTCGAGTTTCCAATTTTGAGCTGTGTAGGGCGCAAGAAACGTCGATTGCGCCACAGTATACGGCCACTTGGCAGCCTGATGTGATAATCACGAGATTTGCCAATACCCATGACTGTGCCGACCTTATCCCAACGCTTGGATGTGGGATTCTGGATTCGCACCTGCGCCCCAATCTCTAACTTGGAAAGGGAGTGGGCACGCTTGTCATAGCGGGTCTTCACGTCCTTGGCCCGTACTGCGGCACGACGGTCGCAGTCCTCAGCCTTGGTCTGCCACTCCTTCATGAAGGCACTAGAGTGGGCAGGCACACAGGAGCGAAGGGGCATGCCAAACAGAATCTGCGCAGGAGATCGACCAGTGAAGTTTGGGGTGTTACGTAACTCCAGCAATCCTCTGTCAAACTCCTCACTGTCAATATTTCCGTTGGGTGCTGTCTTCATGATCAGATACTTGACTTTCTTCACAGCAGCCTCTGCATGCCCATTGGACTGTGGGTAATGGGGGCTTGACATAGCATGACGTACTCCCCATCGCTGAAGAAAGGTTGCAAATTCCCGGCTGGAGAACTGAGGTCCGCCATCAGTGCGCAGGCGAACTGGCACACCCAGATCACGGAACATATGCCGGAAGAATCTGATCGTCGAAGCACTTGTTGCATTAGTTCCACATGGGATGACAACAGGCCATCCGGAGAGTCTGTCAGCATACACCAAGAAGTGTTTTCCAGCAACACTAAAAAAGTCTGCCGACACAGACATAAATGGTCTTGTGGGTTTGTCATCCAACATCAGTGGCACTTGTTGCTGACTAGGCTGTAGGCGCTGGCATGGCTCACAGGCACGAACAGTGTTTACAATGTCTGCATTAATGCCTGGCCAAAAGACTGTCTGCTGTGCACGACGCTTTGTTGCTTCCACGCCACAGTGGCTTTCATGTAGGCGAGCTAGGGTGCTACGGCGTGAAGAAACAGGGACAACCACTCTAGGTCCATACAGCACCAAGTCACCATCGTTGTACAACTCATTGCGAATCTTCCAGTACGGACGCAGGGCACTTGGTAGGTTGTAGCGGTCCTTGGGGAAGCCTGACTTCACATGATGAAGCAGCTCCTCATAAGAAGCATCCTTAGAGGCCGCTGTACGCAATTCTTCCATGAAGAGATCTTCTTGCTCGTCTATGGCTTCTGATGCTTTAGTCGACTGAACAGCCTGCAGAGCTACAATCTTGACGGAAGTGTCTATTTCAGCATTGAAGGCACCATCCTCCACCGTTGGGTGACTCACAGGTGACCGGGAAAGGGCATCAGGGATGCACAACTCCTTACCTGCACGCCACATTGCGGTAAAAATGTAGGGCGCAATCTTGTCTTTCATGCGCTGGAGGCGAGGGTTTTCAATTGCATCCAGGGAATAATGGTTCAAAATAGGAACCAATGGACGGTGATCCGTCACCACACTAAAGTGCTGAATTCCACGAAGATAGAACTTGCACTTACTGATGGCCCAAACGACAGCTTGCATTTCCAACTCGACGGTCGCATACCGCGTTTCTGTATCTGTCAAGAAACGGGAACCACATTGCACCATCTTGTATTTTCCAGCACTGTGGTCCTGCAACAACACATAGCCAAGGCCGTAGAGTCTGGAGGCGTCGGTCTGCAGAATGGTGGGAAGGGTTGGATCAAACGTCGCAAGTATGGGGGGCCCTGACAAAGCTTGTTTAGTGTCATTAAAAGCTTTGGTGTGGTCTGCTGTCCAAGTAAAAGCTCTCTTTGGGCTCATCAATGGGCGGAGTGGGGCTGCAGCAGTCGAAATCTTAGGCGTAAACTCTGCCAGTTGATTTACCAAGCCCATAAATGACCGAAGATCAGTCAGATTTGCAGGGGTAGGAAACTCTGCAATGGCTTTTACCTTCTCTGGGTCCGCTTCAATACCATTATGTGATAGTTTGTACCCACAGAAGCTGGCTTCAGATGCAGCCACAATGAACTTCTCTGCATTAAGCGTTATCCCGTGCTGTCGACACCTTGACAGGACTTCGTTTACACGTTGAAGGTGTGAGAGGTAGTCCTCATCATGTAGGAGAATGTCGTCCACAACCTTAATGCAGTTTGTTACTCCCTGAAGTGCCCTGTCACCTCGGAGACAAAAGGCGTCTCCTGTTGCTGCAAAACCCATGGGACCACGACAGTATCTAAAACGTCCATAAGGAGTGATAAATGTCGTCAGGTGTTGATCATCCTCATGCAGGGGTAGTTGCCAATAACCACAAAGAGCATCCACAGTTGTGAAGAACTTTGACTGCGGACTGATACTTCTGATGGCTGTAAATGGCGTCGGAGAAGGGTGGGCAGGGCGAGAGACTTGCCTGTTGAGCTTTGATAGATCAGTGGTAATACGAACACCACCATTTGCTTTGGGAACAACAACCATTGGATGACACCATTCTGATGGTTCATCCTCCACTGGCTTTAAGATGCCCAGGGTCACTAATGACTCAAGCTCCTTTCTTGTTGGTTCCTGAAAAGCCAAAGGAATCATTCTGGGGGTGTGGATCGCGAAGGGCGTGGCATTCTCCCGCAGATGAATTCTCATGGGAGGGCCTACCATCGTCTTGAGTGGCCCAGACTGCAAGTCGTCCTTCTTCACCAACACATCTGCATACTGATGCAGGAAGTACTTCCTTGCTTCTTCAGGTGACTTCAGCTGGTTCAGCGGTAAAGGCAGCAACTGAGGAGGGTTCGACATTGGTGTATTGCCCAGCCCATGGACTCGATTGGCAATGTGCACATCCGATATCTGCCTTGGGAAATAGTCCGGAACAATCCCCAAATCCTTGCAATCAGTCCAAGAGAGCAGCGGGGTTGTAAGCGAAGGCTGAACATCAATCCAACATGTAGTCGAACGGTTGCCATAGGTGATGATTCCACGAAAAGATCCAGCCGCTGGTGGCATCTGGGACCCGTCCGCATTGTAGTATACTGTCTCTGCCGGTGGTGCTAAGTCTTCCCTTGAGAGGCCGAGACTACTAAGATGCTGGAGTCCAATGACAGTCGTGTCTGCACCTGTGTCAGGGATGATGGCAAGACTACCTGATAAATCATTATGCCGAATTGACACGCGGACTTTAGGGGAAGGCTGAGGTTTCGGTCGTGCAGTAGAGGTGACACTCCTGGCAAATGACACTGAAGGGGATACTGAACTTACTACCTTCAATTCATGATTGGTGTCCTCTTCTTTTGTCTTAGCCTTCCGTTGCTTTGGGCAGCATTTATCATAGTGTCCCTGCCGGTTGCACACCTTGCATTTGACATTCCTGGCAGGACACTTTGAAGCAGTAGCCCAGTGGCCTTTCTTACCACAAGCACGACATGTGGAAGTGGTGGCCCTGCACAAACCTTTTTCATGCTGACGACCACAGCAGTTGCAGGCCTTATTCGGCAGAGGTGAGCCAGGCCTCATCTTGGACTTCTGCTTCAGGGCAGCCTTTTTCTCTCTTTTATATTGAGAAACAGCACGTGAAGAAACTGTGTCCTTCAAAGCAGATGATGCAGTCTTTGACGATTCATGAGACCTGCATTTATCCAAAACATCCTGCAACGTCGCTGAGCGGTCCATTTCAATGAGCTTCTGGGTAAGTTCCTCATCTCGTATACCCATTAGAATGCCGTGTTTCTTCCACTGCTCACAGCATGCTTGGTCCTGTGCCTTGCAAAGGTCTATCTCCTGCGACAAGATTTTCAGCCGGATCCAAAAGTCATCGAAGCTCTCGCCGTCTGCTTGCTTGCACTCGGAGAAGGCCTTCCGACGCAGTGCCTCATTACTTGCATTTTTGATATGCGTTTCGAGCTTTGTCAAGACATCATCCACTGAGCATGTTGGGTCTGCGGGCACGTCCAACTTGTGCTCCAGCACCCGTCGCATCTCAGAGGTAAGGCACATGCGTAGCTGTATATGCTGCTTTGATAACGGCAGGTTGAGGAGATCCACCATCACAGCATAATCGGACCATTCGCGCTTCCATTCTCGAAACTGTTGGGGACTCGCATCTGCTGTTAATGCTTTCGGAGGCTGTATTGTTGCCTTCGGGGTCGGCGGAGTATGAGAAGCAGTGGACGCGGCAGAACTGCTCACTGGCGAACTCGCAGGTTGCTGGGGGGTGAGGCGAAGGATCAGCTCCTGAAAACGAGCAGACTCCTCGTTCCTGCGTGCGTCTTCCTCCTTCCGGCGGGCGTCTTCCCTCTTGTCATCCCTCTGAATTATCCACTGCAGCAATGTAGCAACATCTGTGGGAGGTGGGGTGCTGGCACTGGCTCCTGGTGACTCTTCAAGGCTGGAGTCAGGCTTCTCAGGATCGCTCTTACTGGTATCTTCTTTTTTCTTCCCTTTACCCATTGTAACGTGGTAAGGGTGTCAAGATTATACAGCAAAATCGCCGAAAATCCGGTGAAAATACGTAAAAGTAGAGCGAGGCAGCGAGTGTTGTGGCACTGTGCGCGGTGCCAATGCGGTGACGTCACGGCGGACACGTGCGGGCAGGCGAGCCGCGAGCGCGAGAGATCAGTCGCTCACGAAGCGTCGTAGAGAGCGCAGGAATATACCTCGCTCCTACAAAACCTTAATATGCTTCGGTCCGGCTCCCTTATGCAACGAATAATGTCCCCTGAGCACACTAAACACTGCACGAACACTATAGGCACTGCACAATACACATCACTACACTATGGCACCACACTGCTGCAAATGAAGTACACTGCCGAGCGGGTTGATTGCTGACCTAGCACGAGGGTGGACGAGGCGCGGGGCCGGCGACAGACCATGAGGTCGCGGAGGCCTGGGGCAGGCAACAATAACAGGCGTCAGAACTGAATTTGCTGGATCACTGCGCCATGTTCGTCTTCTACGATTGCTTGGTGTTTCTCCATGATGGTTGAGGGTGAAGAAAACACCGATGAAATCTAAAGTAGGTTCATTGGAGATCAGCTCTGACAAAATAAATACGGAACTCTTCCTGTTCCTCTGCCCCACACGCCAGGCTCCGTCTGCGACTGTCTACTGCCAGACGTGTGACTACAGAGACAAACTAAAATGTTGTACTCTATAACATACAGAGATTCTCACTCTTTCATATAGGTGATATGCTACATATAATATAAACTAAACATAATGTTCTATATTTCACATGGTAGAACATATCACACAAAAGGAAGAGTATAATATATAATCACATAATTATCACTAACTACGTACGATAATAATGTCATCACAATACGTATGCACTGGCATCACAACGTGGCACTCACAACTCACTTCATTGTCATAACTCACTTCATTTCACAACCCACAATAGATAGATAGATAGATAGATAGATAGAGAGAGAGAGAGAGAGAGAGAGAGAGAGAGAGAGAGAGAGAAAGAGAAAGAGAAAGAGAAAGAGAAAGAGAAAGAGAAAGAGAGAGAGAGAATGAAGAGGGCGACAGAGAAAGAAGAAAGTATATATGTATAACGCATGTCTACATCAGATCCTTTCATACAAGGGTGGCCACAATACAACCGACTTCTCTTTCCCGAGGCTTCCCGTAGTCTAAAACCAAATTAGTGATGTGGCAGTTTCCAAAATTTGACCTTTTGTTTCTTGAGGAGAGAAGGAGAAGTATTTTTTATACTGATATTTGCCTTCAGTTTCCATTACAGTATCTATCTATCTATCTCTCGGTTCCTGGAGTTTACATTATGACTCAAAAAATGCTTCTGCAAGAACACACACACACACACACACACACACACACACACACACACACACACACACACACACACACACACACACACACACACACAAATATTGCCTATACCTTCTCTTTCTCTCTGTTTCAGGTCGGTAGCAAATTGAATTATCTGACAACATTCCTTCACACCACGGGAAAAAATAAGCATTGTCTCTTCATGTTTTTAGAAACCCTAAAAACATGAAGAGATACAAAAATAATCAGCATAATTATGTCACAGTCATTAATTTTTGTAATGCAACCGAATGATTAATGATCATGAAAACTATACTAAAAACAGATGCGGCATCTCAGTGATACCAGTACAAGGACGATGGTAAGTGTCAGTGATGCCAGTGATGAATTAAAGATCTCGCTTAAAGTCGTGTGTTCCATTACCTTATAGCACTGAGGATAACTTCGGGTGTCGATAAACATGCGAAACGGAGCAGCGCGACGCATCACCAAGTAAGAACCTACGAATATCTACACGAGCGCACGTCAGTACAGACAAAGCTTTATGAACAGTTACGAGTGCAGACGCAGCTGCGGCAGGAGGCACATGCCCGACTCGCGGCTTTTCAGACCTTGGGAACGTCTGCAGTCAGGCTCTAGATGTGCAGTGGTTGTTTTGTTTAAGTTAGGCAGAATCAAGATATCAAGGGAAACGCAATTTCTTTAAATTGTTGAGTAAAGAAGATTATCATCTGTCTATTTATACATCTACTTGTCGTCTGTTTGTATATGAAACATGCCTTCTTCTTTTTCTTCCCACCGGAACTATCGTTTTCCGCTCTTAAGGGTGGGAGATTTCATTCCCCAATATTTTTGCCAGCTTTTTCTTTTAGTTTCTCTTGAAATATAACTGTTTCCTTGAGCTCCCCATTTCTCCTAACTTTACCCCCTATCTTTTTAAAGCCACCATTCGACATGGCCACACCACTACCGATTTCTTTTTCCTTCCCAAGGTTTAAGGTAATTTATCAATCCGCGAGCGAATTTGGCTTTCTCTCGTTTCTTTGGGGCGTGTGCAGGGAATTCGATTCCATTTATAGGGTTTTGTTGAACTTCTCTCTCGTCTCGAGGATTGCTTCTTTATAAAGATGTTTGGGATTCGATACACCTTTGCTTTTTAATTCTTATATAATTTTAGTTCTTGTTTTCTTTAGACAAAATACAAATATAACATATGTATGTATATATTTAAGTGTATGTATGTGTGTGTCCTGTTTCACTAAGAGCACTATACTTATAGTATCCGAGCTTCTATTTTCACACAGAGAACACCCAAGTCATTCCGTACGTTTGCAATTCTCTCTGTAGCTTCCTCCCAATGGCGTTTAATACGCTCATTGTGACCTAAGCTGTTATTGTTCCCGTGATTGCATTCGTGGAAAGGTGACGTTTCAGGCACTGAACCTTCTCTGGTTTTGACTCTTTGTGATTCAATTCTAATATCCAGTGCCACTTGCTTATTTTTTCTCTTCCCTTTTTTTTCCCTCGCATATATTTCCTTCTCTCTCATTTTCTTTCCACTTAAAAAAGAAAAGTAAATCTGGGTCTTTACCTCCACCATTATCTCTCTATTCCCCCCTTTCCCTTTTATTTTTCATCCTCCTTCTCCTCTCTCACTCCCTCCTCCCAATTCCCTGCTTCTCCCCGCACCATCTTCCTCCTCCTCCTCTCTCTATTTTACTCCTAAATCCCTCATTATTTGCAGCCGAGTGTCTGTCAGACCAGGAAGCAAATTGAATTATCCGACAGCATTCTTTCAGGCTGAGGGAGGAATTAAGACTTGTCTGCCATACTTTCAGAAAAAAGACGGAAAGGAAGACAGAAACTCAAGAGAGAAAAACAAAAATACTAACGTAGCAGGTATTGATATTAAACTTCCCATAAATAAAACAAGAAAGAGATAAATAAGGATGAGATGGAATATAGTTTGTTCGATGACGTAATGGTGTTTGCTTTGTGTACATAAATAAACATATCGATGCATATATATATATATATATATATATATATATATATATATATATATATATATATGTGTGTGTGTGTGTGTGTGTGTGTGTTTATATATATAAAATATATATATATATATATATATATATATATATATATATATATATATATATATATATTACATACACACACACACAAACACACACTCACAGAGATAGATAGATAGAGAGAGAGAGAGAGAGAGAGAGAGAGAGAGAGAGAGAGAGAGAGAGAGAGAGAGAGAGAGAGAGAGAGAGAGAGAGCAAGAGAAAGTTATATATATATATATATATATATATATAGAGAGAGAGAGAGAGAGAGAGAGAGAGAAATTTGATCTGATTTAATAAAAAGAAAAATATCTACAGAACAGTGTACATGCCCTGCAAAAAGCCAGGGTAAGACGCTATAGCATCCATCCGAACTGGCTATGCTTCTATTTTTGTAGAGGGCTGTCAATTTTATACATGCCTGTAAGACTGTACCATTCTGCTTACATTATTCACATATCATCTAGTTGGTAAAATCATTTACGCAATGCAATGCAATGTGTACTGATATCCTATGCGTAGCCTGGTTAGTGTAACCTGCTCTCTCCGAGACAGTCCATTATAGACTTTGTATGGTAAGTCTATACCAGGACCTCATAATCTCGAAGACAGCTGAAGAGATAATGGCACTGTATAGTATGGTTCTTTACGGGAGAGTGCTAGTTTTTCTAACTGGTCCACCTTGTCACAGGTTGATATTCCTATATGAGCGGGTATCCAGCACAGTCACGCTTGTATACCCTGCTCTGATTGGCTAAAATTTGGTGTAGGATATTCCTAATTACCGTGTTTCCTGGACTACATGCAATAAGTCTATAAAGTGCACCCTGGCTGTCAGAGAAGACAGCTAGGTGTCGTTGCTATTCACAACCTTTTTTGATGGCACGGTATATGGCTACTGAATCGGCACCAGTCGTGCTTGCCCAGTTGGAAATTCGTACACTTTCTCTAAGAGAAATGTAAGGAAACAATACTACAATGCCAGTGGAGGCATCACAGCAGATCGCAAATGGGGGTTGGGATAGTATGAGGGGATGGAGAATTTCAGGTAATGGCTTAGTAATTTTGTTACTGAAGTCATGGATTTACGCCCTGTCAGTTAGTTAATGTGAATATACACATGTGATCAATGTTCCACTCATTGAAGGTCAGAATGGTTTGGCCAGTTTTGGCTTTCCATTCTAGCTTTGATTGTATCAGATTGGAGTACCGAGGCGCCGGGTATGCCGAACTCAGTAATTAATCTCATTGGACAAAGCAAGGGAAATTTGTCGTCTGGATTGAAGCTGCAGAAGTCTGATGGTGATGATCTGGGTGATGCGATTGTAAATTGAAAGGAGGTATAGCTCTTTCCTCATGAAAAGAACTTTAGCAGTCATTGGGCAGCCAAGGATGATTTCTATGGTGTTGTTTTGTTAGATTTCAAGGAGTTTTAGACCATATATGGCAACATACTAAGAACTGAGCTTACATGGATTTAACAAGGGATTTGTTCGTCAACCTTAGGACTCTTACAGAGGTACCTATGAATCTATTACTTATGTACTGTAAGGTCTTAAACATTCCAAGCAACGTTCCTTGATGTTTTAAGCAATTTCTCATGTGAAGCGAGAATTGCAGGACATGAGGTGGGGAGCAATCACTATGAAACCAAGGAGTCAGTTTTTGCAATAACTTGTCCACCTAACCTTGGAACGTATGGCAGTTTATGAGATTGGAAAGTATGTAGTACTGATAGGATTGATTATGAGTCCAAGGGAAGCACGTCTTTTGCTGAACCTCTACAGAACATATCCCCCCTATCAAAACCTGAATGAGAATGTCATCAGCAAATGGTTTGATGCTGCATAGGTCTCCTAACCCACTGTTGAGCTTGGAAAATTATGCTAAAGAATGAAGGGGACAAAACTCCACTTTATGGAGTGCCTAACTCTAGTTCACCATAAGCACTGTCAGTGCCTTGGTACCATACCTTTGCTCTTCACAAAGATAGACAATCTTTTATCTATAGCAGAAGCCTGCCCTTAACTCCTAGAAATTAATTCATGGAGGATTGCAGTAGGAGAGGCTCTGTCGAATGCTCCTTTGAAGTAAGAAGACAGTGCAATACTACCATTTAGGTACTTGGCTAAACACATTTGTATTCCTTTCCTTTTTTGGAAACCAAAGACTGATGGATGAAATTGACCTTTGATCTGGTGGAGCAGACAAGTGAGAAGAATTCTTTCACAGGTTTTGGAGAGACAGGATGTCAGAGAAACAGGTCTAAATTCATCCTGGGTTTGGGATGGGAATAGTGGTAGCTTGTTTCCAGGTAGTGCCGTAAGATGCCTGAAATATATGTTAAGTTGAAGAGATCAAGAAGAGGATTTCTTCCCTTTACCTGTACCTTTGCAAGGAGTCGGATGATGTTATAGGTGATTCCATCACCCCAAGGTGCAGTGGATTTATTCGTCTTAATGGCTGCAATAAGTTCATGACTTGTCATTGGTGCATCAGCCTCATCTAAAAGTTGGCACTGATAGTCAATTTCTTTTTTGTGTTTTAACTTAATAAGGAAAAACCTGCGCATGGATAATGGAAGTTTATCAAGAGAGGAATTTTCGCAGCATATATACTGCGGAGTGGCAAAGCTACCCTTTCTGGATGAGGATGTGGAGTCACATTGTATGCTCTGCTTTTAATCTTGTTGATTTCCCTCCACACATTACTCATGGCAGTCGTGGGGTCATTTCTGCCCAGGCATACAATCTATCTTCCCGCTTTTGACTTATTACCTCATTAAGCCTTTTACTAAATAAGATCCCTAGCTTAGTAGGGGTTTCTTCCCAAGTGCTTCAGCTGATTTACTGTAGACCTTGTAAGCTTTCTGAGTAGCTTTATTTCAGGATCTTTGCTCAGGCGAGTGATCGTCTGCCTCTGGAGGATGAACTTGTTGACAGAAAGTTTCATTAAATTGATCAAGGCTGGTAGGAGTAAAGTCTTCATACCAACAGCCAATCCCTTTAATAAACGCATCAAGATGTATAGTAGAAAGATGATATCGAAGGCGTGGCTGGAGAGAGAGAGAGAGAGAGAGAGAGAGAGAGAGAGAGAGAGAGAGAGAGAGAGAGAGAGAGAGAGAGAGAGAGAGAGAGAGAGAGAGAGGGAGAGAGAGAGAGAGTAAATAGACAGTCACACATATATTGATACGCGTGTATGTGTGCGTCTGTGCTCACCCTCTCCCAATACTTCCATTTCTAGACCAAGCGATAAAAGTTCAAAAAAGCGTCGAGTGTGTGGAGAGATGATAGCCGTAAGACCAATACAATTCCTCTCACGCACGCTTTTGGTCGGTAAGTACAAGGAAATGAGAAGGGAAAAACGCCCTAATGGCAACCAGTCTCTCTCTTTACGCTCAAGATGCCTCGCCCCAAACCGTTCACATTTTAATCATTATCATCATCATTATTTCAACAAGCTGTGTACATGTTATACCTTGATCATTAATGCTTGTAAAAAATAAACGAAGTCTGGTTTGTCGCAAGAGTCACCTGTTTGAAGACTTAATTAATTGTGTACATCGCTGTAATAACCTCGAGGAAGGGAGTGAGATCTTTGCCACGAGAT
>NC_061839.1:11681239-11683739 GCF_019202785.1 Penaeus chinensis
TCTGAATCATTAAACTCTTGAATAACAAACAGGTTTGTAATAAAGGTTCATCAAAATTAACAAATTTCAATTGCGTTTTACGACATTCGCCTCTTAAAGTTTCACGACATAGCCTAAAGTGAGCAACCAAATTTCATAACCGTAAAATATTAAAACGAAAAATCACATAAAGCAGCCGCACGCACGTGTTTAAAAAATGCAAAGCGAAAAATTTTCGCATTAAATGCAAAAGATACACCGAACGCATAATTTTTTAAACGAATATATTAAAGAAAGACAAAAACAGACAAAAAAGCGTAAAAGTAAAAAAAAAAAGGATTATTCATTCTCCATCTCCTTTATCTATGATAAACAAGAAAGGAAAGAAAAACGTCCGCGCTCGCATGCCGTCGCATCTTAAGCAGAAAGACTTCAAGAGTTACGGCAGAGTACGCCCGTCGACCTGTCACCGTCGCGCGGACTTTACGCCACGGCCGCACCTTCCTTGGAGATCGACGTAAAGATAGCGCGGATCTGCGTCGTAAAGGCAACTAAGGGATGGCGACGTAACGGCGACGGAAGGGAGGTGGGGGGGAAGGGGAGGTGGGGGGGAAGGGGAGGTGGGGTGGGGTGGCGGTGGAGATGGAGGGGGAGGGAGGTGGATATGGAAGTAGAGGTGGAAGGGGAGGTGGAGGGGGGGAGGGGGTAGGGGGAAAAGTGGAAGGGGAGGTGGAAGGGAAGGTGGCGGTGGAGGTGGAAGGGGAGGTAGAGGGGGGAGGGGTGGGAGTAAAGTGGAGGCAGGAGTGGAGAGAGAGAAGAAGTTGAAATGGAGGAGGTGGAGGAGGTGGAGCTGGTGGAATTGGAGGCTGAGGTTATAAATAAAGTAAAGGAGAAGATTGTGCAGGTGGAAGTAATTTGATAGAGGGAGTCAAGGAAGTGGAGTGGAAGGGTAATGGAAGAATGAGGGAGGAAAAGGAGGAAGAAGAGGAGGAGGAGAAAGAGAAGGAGAAGGAGGAGAAGAAGAAGAAGATGAAGATGAAGAAGAAGAAGGAGGAGGAAGAGGAGAAGGAGATGGAGAAAGAGAAGACTGAGAACAAGAATGAGAATGAGAATGGCATTGAGACTGAGAATGAGAAGGAACAGATGAGGACAGTGGAGGAGGAGGAGCAAGAGGAGAAGGAAATGATGGAGAAAAGACAGATTGGGGGAGATCAGGCTCAATGGGCGAAGGTCAAGAAAGAAGTTTTCATGAAAGAAGTTTTCAAGACGTATTTGTGTTTGAAAGAAAGTATCAAAGAGTCAGGCAAGAGGCGAGAGTCAAAGTACACAACATCTATCAATCTTCGAGGGATCAAGAAGCAAGTGCCTCGATGCAGATGCTAAGTTATCAAATATCGAAGTACAATATTGCTAAAAGGAAGATGACGTACACACGCTAAGGAAAAGTTGAGATCAAAGGGTTTTGCAACACACATAAGGATGAAAGGAATACGCATAATCGAGTCATTTAGCTTAAAAGGAAATCGAAAAATGCGCCTGTTCAACGAATACGATTATGACGTTTATTATCGATATCGAAAGTAATTGCAATCTTTGTAACTGTACACAAATAAACACTAATGAAGTAAATAGTAATAAAAGAAACCTATATCTGAAAATAGAGCAACTGGCAACTGCAAATACAAAACAAGACTTAAAAATAAATTGCAAACAAAGAAAACAGAAGGAAACAAAGGAAAGGACGCGATGCTAAGGCAAAAAAAAAAAAAAAAAAAAAAAAAAAAAAAAAAAAAAAAAAAAAAAAAAAAAAAAAAAAAAAAAACTAATAAACTAGAGAAATAGAGAGGGGGTTGAATGGAAGAATCAGAGCGCTACTTAGTAAAGATTTTTTTTTTTTTTTTTCGATGCAACAATAGACAACGAGAACTTTTGCTTAGATAAGTTATAGCAGAAAGAACTTATGCTTTTGGAAATATAAAGGCTGAATACTTGCTGTCGTTTGAGTTATGAAGATTACATTGTGCGCAGATGAAAATATCTTATGGAACATATATGTATTGCAACAATACATACAGGCATATAGACACACTGACACACACACACAAATATATATACATATATATATATATACATACACACACACACACACACACACACACACACATTTATTTATTTAAATATATATTTTATTCAGCAGCCATTCATTCCATTGCAGGACATAGACCTCTCTAAATTCACTATTAAGAGGTTATATGGCAGTGCCACCCTTGCCTGATTGGATGCCCTTCCTAATAAACCGCGGTTCGGCGCGCTAACACTTGTGCCACGGCGGTGACTTCCCTTGCGACATCTGCATTTTACATCTCAAGGCGATATGTCGTTTTCTCTCGAGCCAGCAGTCAGAGCGCAGGGATTTACACACACATATCTATGTGTGTATGTTTGTGAGTTTGAGGGTGTATGTAAATATATAAACAACATAAACAATTACCCATTTATAGCTCAGAAAGCTGTGAAATAT
>NC_061839.1:11698739-11706239 GCF_019202785.1 Penaeus chinensis
AGCAGTTATTCTTAAATAAGATGCTCTGCCCAGAACCAAAGAATTACAATGTGCGTCGGGATAGCCGATACCTTAAATTGCCATACTATGGACATACTAGCTTTGTCCTACGAAAAGAGCTACAGAAACTACTAAGTTACCATTTCTCACAAATTAGTTTCAGAATGATCTTCACTATTTCCAGATCTATTCGTTCGTTTTTTTCCGACAAAAGACTCAACAACAAGGAATCTAATGATGAGATATTGTGAGGGTTCTCTTATCGGTCATTACGTCCACTATCCTCTCCAACCTACTCATTAATTCGAGATCACTCTCTTAAAACAAACCATGCAACAAAACTAGATGATTTTACAGTAATGAGAAAAGCAAAATATGTAAATGATTTAAGAACCTTAGAATCATTATTGATTAAAGAAGTAAAACCAAACATAAACAACAATGAAAGTTCAGCTTCTCTCTATACTTTGAAATAATTTGCACACGTTAACCCCCCCCCCCCCCACACCAACTCCCACACGCACCCACAAGGACGTCCAGGAATTCAAATTTCCGTAAACTATCGTCACGAAAACATGACACAGTCACATACTCCACATTCCACCTATGGAGAATAATCGTAAGCAAACTATCGTATTTTGTTTGTGTTTAGTATTTTCCCCCTACTTTTAGTATTATAATTTTGTGCTACCATTGTACCTTGCTTCTTATTTTCGCTGTAAATATATAATTAGTATTAATGTACATAGTTTTTACAAATGTATTTCTCTCGTATATGCAGATTTTGATGATGGACACAGTTGTTGATGTCCGAATGCTCAATAAATGAAAATGTGCATGATGTGCTGTCCTGGTCCTCCTATTTATAATAAGAATACGTTTCCCCCGTGGAACATCTATCGTGGAAATACACACACACACACACACACACGTGTGTGTGTGTGTGTGTGTAGCTAGGGTCATATAAAGTGACAATTTAACTCAAAGTTGAGGTCATCTAATATGTCACACGACTAAGTACAAAAGTAGGTTATGAATCATATTTTGAAATAAAGTAACATGTATTTTATTCGAATATATAAATTGTGTCAACAGTCGTTCAAACTATGCACATATACAATGTAATATGATTTCAGTCGATTCTCTATTGTGAAAGTCGTATTTCACTGCCCACATTTCATATAAAAAATTGCCAATTGATCCCTGTAACTGGAATCAGAAGAGATTTTTTTCCAATTCAACTTCCCTTGTACTGTTTCAATACTTATTGTCTCATATTTTTACTTTTTTCTCGTTCCTTTTAGAACTTTGGATATTCAGACCCATCAAATTCGGATGAATAAATCAACAAAAAATATACTCACTGGATATGACGATTGCAAGTGATGGTACATTTATACTACATATATGTCTGAGCATTTAACTGTGCTCAAGCAGAATAAGTGACCGGATGCAGATAACAGTATTGCCCTCGTACAGAGAAACAGAGACACAGCGACACACTCACTCACACACTCACACTCACACACATACACACACACGAAATAGACATACGTACACCGGACACGCACATACAAGCGAATTCACAAACTCGAACAGACACACACACACACACACACACACACCAAATAAACTAAGCACAGAAGCAAACAATCCATCCCCATCCCCTTATTCTGCTCTAAACCCAGCCTCCGTATCCCCAATTCCCTACCTTTCCCCCACCCCTTAAAAATTGACCCTCCTCTAAACTCATCCCTGATCCGCCCCCCCCCCCCTTAGTCCAATCTTTTCTCCTACCCTACCCTAACCCCTTTTCCTACTCCCCTCTCTACTCCCATCCCGGACCCTACTCCCTCGCTCTACAATACTCCTTCCCCACCCCCGTCTCCCCCTACCCGATCCCTAGCTCACCCCCTATATACACTCGCGTTTTCCCATTCATGCAATTTCTGAACCCTGACACGAATAAGCCCGACAGGCAAAAATCAAAACAGTAGATAGTCAGTGATGTTGACAGTTTAATTTGGCATCATGGAGTGGTCCGGTTCTCCATATTGGCAACTAGCGCAGTAATAAAACGGTGGACGGTAAACTAGAAAGAGATTCAGGGTTATAGTCGTGAATGCTGAGTAATCTCACATGTGGGGTGAATGGGGGGAATGAGAGAGAGAGAGAGAGAGAGAGAGAGAGAGAGAGAGAGAGAGAGAGAGAGAGAGAGAGAGAGAGAGAGAGAGAGAGAGAGAGAGAAATGGTAATGAGTGGAATAGATAGACTGATAGATAAGTAGATGCATGCAGATAGATGTAGAGATGGGCAGCAACAAACAGAGGAAAGAAGGACAAAGGACAAAAATATGTATAGATAGATAAATAAACCGATAGATATAAAGAGATTCACAAAGAGGTTGATAGCTGAAGAAATAAATAAAGAAAAGAAAGAAGAAAGGGAACAAGGAAAACAGATAACATATGTATCAATGGATGAAAAGATATATAGACAGACTGGACTGTCGGCAGATATATACTAAAAACGATAAGTAGATAGCAAGAAAGACAGACTAGTCGGAAAATAAATAAAACCTAGAGAGATAAGAAGAAGAAGAGAAGAAGAAAAAAAGTTAATCACTCTAATTTTGAACCTGCCCGCTGCATATCACGTATCCATTGCTACAACAACAGTGTTCAAATGTTCACAAAGTCCCCTGTCATCACCGCACACATATTTCACCCAGAATATGGATCCTGCTCTTTCTGCCCGAATCAAAAATTGCTTTCATAATGAGACGAAAACAATAAACGTTAAAAGGATAAATCTTCTCCCATCTCCCTTCCAGTGGCGTCATTCCCTGTCAGAACTGTCCCAATAAATCTCTATTCTTCCCTCCTCATCCCCCGATTCTCTTCCCGTTTAATAAACTCTTCGTCAAGGTACGAAGATGCGACCTGATGGGTGATAAACTCATAAAATTGTTATGGGGTATGAGTGAGGAGGACGAGGAAGAGGAGGAGGAGGAGGGGAAGCAGGAAGAGGAGAGTTATGGGAGGAGGAAGAGGGGGAGAAGGAAGAGGAGGAGGAGGGGGAGGAGAAAAGAGGGAAGGATGAGGAGGGCGAGGAAGGCGAGGAGGACGAGAGGGAGGGAATGGTGAAAGGGATAAAAACACATTGCAAAAACTCTGTCTGGGATTGTGTGTCACTACTCTTTACTGCTTAGCTTGTTAATTACTGTAAAGGTGAGGTGGGTTAAGGTTGTTTTTATTTGTATACTGTAATGACTCTGTAAGGAATGATGGCTCTGTATGTCTCGTGCGTGTGTCTCTGACAGTCTCTCTCTCTCTCTCTCTCTCTCTCTCTCTCTCTCTCTCTCTCTCTCTCTCTCTCTCTCTCTCTCTCTCTCTCTCTCTCTCTCCTTCTTTCTTTCTCTCTTTCCCTCTCCTCATTTTCGACTCTTTCATCATCTTTTATAACAGATACACATAAATTTCCACGGCGAGATAGACAATGCAGGGACGGCTGATAAAAGACAAGGGCATGGAAAGGGAAACTAACAAGAGAAAGGAGAGGCATAAAAGAAGACGCGGAAAGAATCCTCACAAGGAAAGAAAACTGCTTTTAAAAGATTTTATTACCAGTGAAGCCCAATTACTCCAAGGGTGGTAAAAGAATTGGAGCATTTCTCATTTCCGGTGACACGAGAGCCCGTCCGTCGCGGGAGGCACATAAACAGAATGAGGTCTCGTCCCCGCGTTTAATCAAGGTAGCAGCAACGTCGAGACGCTTCCCAGTTGAAGATTTTCTCCTGGTCGTCAAACTCCGTGTTGATTAGTGAATAAAGTTATCCATGTATCTATACGGAGATTAAGTGTAACTGTACAAGTATCACGCTGAACAAATTGATTATCTTAATCAATAAATCAATTCAGTTAAAGTAAATAAAAATGGAAGGAAGAAGAAAAAAAAACATAAGAATATTGCAAAGGCCTTTCCGCTATGTTGCTTCTTTAGAGCCCTGAAGAAGCAATATAGCGAAATCGCCTTCGGCATATTCGTGTGTTTATTGTTTTTCCCTTCGTCGTTTCATTCACATTGAGTGTTTTGATGCATTGGTTAAGACTATCCTCACTTTCATATATCGTATAGGATATCCTGATAACTAATTAAAGTGTTCTGTATAGTGAAGGCTCGGTTGCACAGGGACGATCTCTTACTTCTTTGGTAGAGGCGGCATCACCGCATCGGCAACAACTATAACCGTTATGGCAATAGCAGTGATAATAGTTGTAACAGCAGTAATAATAAAAGTAGGAACGGTAGTGTGTGATAGCAACAGTAGCATGACTAAAAGTTATTTTTTCCGTAGTAGTCGTGGTAATAGCAGTAACACTACTTATTTATGATATACGTTTGTTCTCAGCTTATAATGCAGCAAGTCAACTCGATGTCCGGAGGTTGACGCCCGGTTTCACGGTAATGAAATTCATAGCAATCTCCAAATGGTTTATTCCGCCTCATGATATGCCATGGGCATTATCATATATATAATTCTAGATATTGCTGACACAACTATGTGCTGTGATATAATATATATACAAGTAATTATGGTAAATTACTTGAACACTATATACATACATACATACATACACACACACACACACACACACACATATATATATGTATGCATATACATACATACATACATATATATATATATATATATATGTATGTATGTGTGTGTGTGTGTGTTTTACACGCACATACACACACATTTTAAATTTCTAAATCAAAATCCACCGAGTGCCCACGGGGAGTGTGTGTAAAACCTCGCTATTATTACTCATGTATGAGCAGATAGGTAATGCCTATGGAGCTAGTTAGATCCTAGTTACACACTTTAGTGTGGTATGGTTGGACTAGTACTGGTCCTCCGGTTCATACCTGGAGTGACTTAGGTTCGAGTCCTGGTCAGGGAGGATTGTTATATATCTATATTAATGTGGCATTGCATTATTCCATCTTTCATTTATATACACACACACACACACACACACACACACACACATCAGTGCATCTGATATCACACACACACACACACACACACACACACACACACACACACACACACACACACACACACATATTTATATATACATATATATATATTCACACACACATACATGCATATATATATATATATATATATATATATATATACACACACACACACACATACATATATATACATACATACATGTGTATATATATGTATGTATACATGTATGTATATACATATATTTACGTACATATATGCGCATATATACATACAAACATAGATGCCACATTGATATATATCTATATTAATGTGGCATTGCATTATTCCATATTTCATATATATATATATATATATATATATATATATATATATACACACACACACACACACACACACACACACACACACACATGTATGTGTGGCATATATATACATATATATATACATATACATACATATATGTGCATATATACATACAAACATATATGTGTATATATATAAATATATATACATATGTATATATAAATATATATACGCATATATATCATATATATATATATATATATATATATATATATATATATATATATATATCACACACACACACACACACACACACACACACACACACACACACACACACACACACACACACATATATATATATATATATTGTATAAAAGGTGAGAATGAATATCTTCACAATACAAGAGATGTATTTGACCGGTTTCGACTATGTCTTCGTCAGAAATACATGTATTTCTGACGAAGACATAGTCGAAACCGGTCAAATACATCTCTTGTATTGTGAAGATATTCATTCTCATTCATACCTTTTATACAATTGTCAACATGAACGCGGTTCATATATATATATATATGCATATATAATATATATACACATAACTATGCTCCAACCTGCAGCCACAATGATGACGAAATTAGCCAACGAAAGAGCAAAAACCCATTCACAATAATTATGGGAGACTTTAATGCCAAAATAGGTAAAAAGACAGAAGGAGAAACCGTAGTGGGGAATCACGGAGTAGGCACTAGGAGTGAGAGGGGACAAATGCTAGTCGATTTTGCGGAGGCTCGATCACTCAGTATCATGAATACATTCTTCGGAAAAAGACTAGAGCGGAAGTGGACATGGAAGTCGCCATCGGACATCAAAAACGAAATTGACTTCATAATTTCAAATAGGCGTGATATAGTAAAAAATGTGGGAGTTATTAATAAAGTAAATGTTGGCAGCGACCATAGGTTGGTCAGAAGCCAAATTAAATTACACCTCAGAAGGGAAAGAAATAAACTAATACGAAAACCGCAGCCAAACTTAGCTAACTTGAAGACCATAGCGACAGAATTTAGCATGAACATCCAAAACAGATATTCACTTCTCAGCGACGAAGATCTCAACATTGACCAAATCAACAAACATGTATATATGTATGTATATATACATTATATATATACACATATATATACATATGTATATGTATATATATGACACAAATTTAAACTGTATAGAAATACACACACATATGCGCAGACACGTATATATATATATATATATATATATATATATATATATATATATATATATGTATATATATATATATTGGTATATATATGTGCACATTTGTGTTTGTGCCTGTGCGTGTGTGTGTGTTACATAATGCATAACTGCACTCATACGCATATGGGAACACATGTTTGTTTTTTCTGTAATTATAGACTTAATCTGAATAAATTAAACGTGAAAGCTTTTACTGTAGAGTTTTTCAGTGACGTGTGATTAATCAAATGCATAAATCCAGATATAATATTCATATCTATATATAAACACACAAATGTATATGAATACATGTGTGTTTGAGTGAGTAGTACTTTTAGGTGGACCTTTTATCCTTATACTATCATCGCTGCTACATAGGATAATAGACATTTACGCCAAATACACAAACGCTCAAACACAGATAGACACTTGTTTTATATATGGATAGATTATAGATGA
Source organism: Penaeus chinensis (assembly GCF_019202785.1). Classification (NCBI taxonomy): domain Eukaryota; kingdom Metazoa; phylum Arthropoda; class Malacostraca; order Decapoda; family Penaeidae; genus Penaeus; species Penaeus chinensis. Next base: position 11,705,807 of record NC_061839.1, read on the forward strand.
GTTTTTAGTTTAGTCCTTTATTTACCACCCTGGCTAACTGCACAGGCGTGGGCAAGCTGTGGTACATTTAATGCATGGTCATAACATTACATAGTGTTACATTTGAATTTTAGCCTATAACATTGCTATGAGTACTTTTTATCAGTTTAGGGAAAGGAACAATTGCACAGTCCTTTATCCACTCATCTGCCACGCCGGCATAAAGCTTGGGCGTGGGAAAGCATTAATACATTTTATATTCGGTTATGTGATACTACATTCCAAATTAAGGATACAACATAAGTATATCTTCTAGGGCATCAGGTGATATGAAGTAGTTACATAGTTCTCCGTACCTCATGCTAGGTGGCCTGAAAGGCTGTATCACATGATACATAAGATATGAGATATAATGTACAAGTGTTCGCTTATATTCTTCATTACACAGTTTACA
>NC_061839.1:11711239-11716239 GCF_019202785.1 Penaeus chinensis
ATCATTACGATGATGTATACAATTAACAATTATACATGTTTCACCTAAACCAAGGTTCTTAAAATTCTGAAAATGGCTTTTTCCCTAGAGTACTCCGATGGCCTTTTAGGGTATGGAACCCGTCATCTAAGATTTTTTTTTTTTTTTTTTTTTTTTTTTTTTTTTTTTTTTTGCTTTTGCAACATTAACGACGAGTAAATAATTTTATCTCCCGGCGCACCCCCAGTGGTGAATTACGATGACGTCATTGAACTCCGCCCCCCATTTCTATTCCTGACAATTGACAATTAAAAAGTCAGTCGTTAAAAGGATAACAAAAATAATCGAAAAAAGAGAGAGTTGTCGGTTGTTCAGCAGCCTACTAAGATTTGACCTGAACACCGAATGAAAATAAAATAAAAATAAATAAAAATAAATAGATAAAATAAAATAAATAAAAATAAATAAAATGAAAATAAAATGAAACACACATGAACTCACATCATCTCTTCATGATTAAGTTTGTTCCATACTTGTTTACCTGTTATGAACTCAACTTTTCAAAAAAGTAAGAAAATAATTGAAAAAAAAAGAGTAGTTGTCAGCTTGGGTAAACGTAAGGCAAAGCAAAAATATTCACAATTCCTGAAAGTTATGTAAGACCAAACAGTCCGAGAGTCAGAGAAAAGACTCGAGCATAAAAGAAAAATGCAGATTGAAAAGGTGAATCAGGAATCGGGTTGAAACGACAATTTTTTTTTTTTTTTTTTTTTTTTTGAACAACGTACAAGACAAAACGGCGTATTTGTTTGATCCAAATACCTATTCTTCACTTCTCTTTCGTCAAGCTTGTATCTTTTGTCTATTGTGATTTTTTTTTTTCATTTTCATCTTTTTGTTATATATGCTAAACATATAAGAGGTTTATTTATTTTTTATTTTTTTTTTTTTTTGGGGGGGGGAGGGGAGGGAGAAGAGTGCAGGTTTTTTATAATGTATCTTTTGAGCGAGGATCAAAGCTATGATAAAGTTCTGTTTTTTATTCAAAATGTAAGCATTTAATGTGAGGTGATTATTATTTTTTTTTTTTTTCTAATGAGATTGAAGGCTAAAATTGCCCTTTTTAATAAACAATATAACATCATAACTAATGCAATCACTAGTAAGGATGACAATATAATACGGATTTTGTCTTCAATAAAACAAGTACCACAAAACATCCCAAAATGAAAAAAAGAACAACGTCCTCACTGGAAGCTTCTTGCTGCCCTGCCGACGTCACGCTGCCTTGTAAACTCTTACTAAGCTGGATAAAAGCCTCACTCCTCTCCTCGCTCCTTCGTCTGAACAAATTCTCGAACCAAAAGGGGACAAACGTGATAGAAGGGGAAAGAACATGGATAAACTCTCGCACACATACATTCGCATTGGTACGTATTTGCACATATAATGTTTATAAGTATATCAACGGACCTCTAAAATGAGAAAATTACGTCAAATATTCGTAGAGGTGAAAGAATCTGTCGCTCTGTGCTGAAAATCTATATACATATTCGTTGGATTACTTAAGTCGTCAAGTGTTTAAGAGAAGACACAGCGGTGGAAAGATGGGAGAGGAGAGGGGTTAGATGTTATAAATAATGCATTTTCTTGCAAATTATGGAACTTAAAAGTAACTTCAAATGTATCTATAGCCATTATGTAATTCATCAACTAGGATTACTAAGCTAAAACGATAACGTTGATTTTCTAGATTACTTTAGCTCGCCATCGTCAGCGTTAGTATACGTCTATTTTTTTACGATCCACCCTACGCCTTAAGTCATCAGAGGTTTGTGTATAGATTTTCTACTCAGAATCATATATTCTCTCATCTTTACACATCTAACGTAACTCGTGGGATGCCCTTTAGATGGGAATAGAAATTAGGAGCTAGATATCAATCAGATATTCAACTATAACTATGCATCTGTATGTGTATCTACCTACCTATCTATCTGCTTACACTTTAATCTTGCGTTTGTCAATCTACCTACCACTCTATCTAAACCTGCATCTTGCACTTTAACAACGTGCATTTAATGCCATATAATCTATCATGTATTATATGCCTTCGATTCAAACAAAATGAACAAATCTGCAAATATGTGGAATATATCTACCTTTTTTTCCTAACCATTATCTCTGTACCTTATTTCTTTTCTTGCAAAGGGAAGCCGGAAGTGGCAACATTGCACGCTAATTTCATGACCGTACATTTCCCAGCTGCAAGTTCGTTTGTATGCAAATCTGTCTACTTACGCATATTTTTCTCTCACTTAAATGATAAAGTCCTAACACAATTAAGACTAACCTCGCTGTGTTTTAACCCCAACAAGGAACACCGTGGAAAGAAATAGGGTTCCCTTCCACGAGACAAAACTCTACGGAACATAGTAGACATTTTCAACCATTCCTGTTAAGCGTGTGTCATGCAGCCTCGGAGTTTAAACGACGGAAACTTTAAATGCTGACAATAATCCGTGATCCAAAAGAAAAACCATTAAAAGAGCAGTTCAAACTTTGCCTCACAGTTGTCGAAAGCGGAATGTTGCGCTGTAAAAAGAATCATTTGGAAGTGACGGAGAGCTGAGTTTTCAGGAAACGAAAGCGAGAGAGAGCAAACTTCAGCCATGAGACGCCGCTGGCACTTTCGACAAGAGAGCTGTTCATATCGCAGCGAGCGTTGAACACATGAAGCGGAGGGAAGCTGGAATGAGCTTTTATGCAGTGGATGTGCGTGGAGAGCGTGACCGATGGTGCACGTGCTCCTGTGGATGTGCTCATGTGTGTGAAATTAAATTAAGATATACATTCACTCACTCACACACACACACACACACTCACACTCACACTCACACACGCACACACACACACATATATATATATATATGTATGTGTGTGTGTGTGTGTGTATGTGTGTGTGTGTGTGTGTGTGTGTGTGTGTGTGTGTGTGTGTGTGTGTGTGTGTATGTGTGTATGTGTGTGTGTATGCGTTTGTATGTGTGTGTGTGTGTGTGTGTGTGTGTGTGTGTGTGTGAATATATATAAATATTTATATATACACATAATATATATCTCTATATACAATATATATATATATATATGTATATATATGCGTGTGTGTGCATATATATATATATATATATATATATATATATATAAATCTATATATATCATATATATACACATATATATATGTATATATAAATATACATATACAAACATACATATCTACATGGATATATATATATAATATATATACTCATAAATATATATACATATATATTTATGTATACATATATATATACACATATATTTACATATACATGCATGTACATATAAATAATTATATGTATGTATGTATCTATCTATCGATATATATATCCATATATATAAATTATGTATATATCTATCTATATATATTATATACACATACATACATATCTGTTTATGTATGCATGTACGTATGTATCTATCTAGATATATAAACATATCGAAATATAAGTACATATATATGTATATCTATATATATATATCTATGTGCACACACACACACACACACACACACACACACACACACACACACACACACATCGCGTGCTTATGAATGTGTGTGCATTCTTGCATACGCGTAACGCCCGTGCCCGCACATGAGTATATGGACACGGTAATGGGGGAGCCTGTCGTAGGTACGATAGTGGTTTACGAACCACCAACAATGATTGCCTAACCAACTACTCCCCTGGTGAATGATCACGGGTCAGCCGCCCCAACTACATGATGTCAAGTTGAAACTATGAAAATAAGGAAAACGGCATAACGGGTCCTCACAAGTTTGCGTTTTGGGATCTAGGCCAGGTAGGTAAATTTATCTCTAGGGATGTTACAATCGTCCTCATGCGACCAACCAAACACAAATCACATATAGATAAAAAGGTTATACCAAACTGGAAGACTGCACAATGCTCTCCACGAGATGGACAGAATGAATGCCCAGTGCTTATGCGAAGTCAGATGGCCCAGTGCTGGCGAATTTAAGAATTCTCTTTTCAGGTCAAGAACATAAACATGTAGTTGCTTTGGTCCTAGACAAAAACTTTTCAAAATCTGTTCTGTCGTTCTTTCCCCAAAACGACCGCATGCTTCTAGTCAAGATCAAAGACAGTCCTGTAAATGTAAATATCCTAGTAGCATATGCTCCTAATGCGGATGCCGAAGACCAACAAATCGACAGATTCTACAACTCTTGATGAACTATTCTCATCAAGTAAATGGAACGAAATCATGATTGTCATGGGTGACTTTAATGCTAAAGTTGGCTCAGAGAGAGAGAGGTCATCACAAACACCTGGTTCTATGTACACCCCAGACGACGGTATAATTGGATTAATCCTAGTGCTAAACCAGAGCCAAATCGACTATGCCATGTTGAAGATACCGGAGCGCAATCAACAACTCCCGAGTATATTCGGGTGCAGACGCAAATTTAAACCCCAACCGAATTATAATATATTTTAATTCGTCTCTCAAAAAGCGAAAATTGGCCCCCTTAGTGCATTACAGACCAACCAAAAGGTGCGAGAAAACTTTAAACATGATTTTTTTTTTTTCTTTTTTTAATCTGCCAATCTCCAAACAATGACACTGACTATCCCGACAGTAGAAAAACAGAACCCCGTAACTGGTAAACAATCTTTACAAAGAGGAATGTAAGACACCCAAAATAGCTGTAGGAAAAATGTAATGAAGGACAGAATCTCAGTTGTAATCCCAGAGATGTAAATTGCATCAAAGCAGCCGCATTATCCACGAGATTAAGGGTATCAGTACTGGTTGGGAAGAGTATGTTCAAGAGCTTTTCAACGATGAACGAGAACCAGAAGATGTAGTCGTCGAAGCTGTCACATCTGGTCCAACAATTGTGGTCAGAGGTGCCTATAGCAAACGAAATCCAGGAAAGCTACAGCTCCTGACGGCGT
>NC_061839.1:11721239-11743739 GCF_019202785.1 Penaeus chinensis
GGTGATGATGATTAACGTTGATGTCATATCACCGCTGCCGAGCAATTAAGAAGCCTGCTAATTGACCTCATTAAGTTTGTGATTCATGTGTTACCTGGCTGGTTACTTACGTCTGGCGCTTTTATCTTAATAGTTCACTTTTAATAAGAAACAGTGAGAGAAAAAGGAGGAATGGGGAAACTGAAGTAATTAGTTTCTTTAATGTTCATTCACGTCTTCGTTATGCGAAAAAAAACTGGATATGTTTAAAATAGTTTAAGGTTACCTTTTTCTTTTCTTTTTTTTTGCTCTAAAAGACAAGAATGAACTGAAACAGGAGACGTGATGGTTGGTGATTGATGAGCATGGTGGTAGTAATGATATATAGATAAATAAATAAATGAATTAATTAACATATATACACACAAACACACACACACACAAATATATATATATGCATATATATACACACATATACACACATACATATATATATACACATACACACATACATACATGTGTGTGCGAGCGCGCGAATGTTTATTTGAACGGATTTCATGTTAACCGAAATTCCTCTAACTCATACTTGGGATTTTAGTGGTAGCGCCTAGATTTTGCTCTACAGCCAGGAGGTACAAGACTGCGATACACCAGGTGACACCAGCCACTGGTGCGTCGCAGAACTCAGCGGGAAAAAGTGCTCCACGTGGGCAACAGGGCATACCAATCAGTTCGATGTAAGTTCTGGCTGTCAGCATCCTCACTATGCAGGGCTTGCAACAAATTCGCATTGCGAGTTGAGCACAAACTGAGCGGCTGTTGCAGAGAGAAAATGGATGGATATGAAAAAAATGGAGCTGTGGAATATTGTTCTGAAAACTGATACTGACTGAACTTGGGGAAACAGACTGTGAAAAAAGTAAACAATACAAGAACATTGGTGTAATATCGGGGTTTAATGAAACATCTGGAAATATTAACCCCTTTAAGTAATTCACTGTTTCACTCGCTTACGTCTGTCGTGCACATGTGTGTGTGTCATTTGTAAACCGCGTTATATAATTATGTACACGGACACCGTAAAATGATGGTAAAAAATCGCACCTTATATCCTCCGTGCATGCGGGTGACGAGAATCTGTTTAAAAAACGCGAACAAATATTCAATTTTTATTTTTATGCAGCTGTTGATTCGCTTTTGTTTTCTGGTTTTGTAGTGGTAATTTTTTTTTTTTTTTTTTTTAATATACATTTCTTTAAACGTTGTTAGTGGCTCAAAAAGATTCCCGTCGCCAGCTGCTTGACAAACGATTTAATGGGTATTTATGGAAGATGCTTTGTTGATGTCAAATTTACTATTGAAAACAAACAAAGATTAATTTTATTATCATAGTAAGTTATAATGGTTTTGAAAGTATTAAGTTTTATTTCCATGTCTGTAAGCAAATGGTTACACGAAGAATACACAAAATAATTAAGAAATTATACGATATATATAAATAATGATGGTGTTATAATAACACGAAAAACAATAATAATGATTACAATAACAATAAAAAAAATAGTAGTTTTAATAACAATAATGGCAATGTCAATAACAGTGGTTATAATAATACTAACAATTACTATATTATTAATGACTAATCAGTAATAATATTGATAATGATAATAATAATAGTGATAAGTTATAATAATGATTAGTATTTTCATTATCCTCATCAGCAGTAGTATAACAATAACCATAATAGCAGTAATGATGAAGAGATAGAATTAATGATACTGACAGGAAGTATCAGAGCACGGGTCGGTAACCTGCAGTTTCTTGCAGTCCTTCAGCAACAATTTTATCACGATATTTTAAAGCTAATAACCATATATATAAACTGTAATGATGAGCGTGGATCTCTGGTCCTCAAGGTTGCCGACTCTTACGTTAAGATGATATATAAATTGCTTGAATGAAGTGGGTAATGGAATGTTTGGGAAACTGCACACAGTATTAGCAACGACAAAGGAATTAAGTGCTCTTTATATTAATGCTAATAATGACCACACTGATGTTCAATATTCATTAAATCTTATACGAATTTCATCTTTTTATTAAGAAAAATATAATCAGGTGTCAAACAATTAGCATTAACGGCCCAAAATTCAGCCTGAAAATTTAGTAAAATTTCACCTCAGCGGTCTGCTCATCCAGAATGTAAAGCTCGTTTATGTTAAAAGTTTCGCCTCAAAGCCTCCCCCACACTTGCTTAAACCTTGAGAGTAAAGGCATAACCAAGCTGTTTATCTTTCCCTGTCGAGCAGCGATGGTTCTTTAACTTTGTGCGTTACTTAAGGTGTATCGTTGCCTCAAGAAATGATAAGTGTGTGTCGGCGCGAGTCTTTAGTCTTTTTGCTGACGCTCTGCATGAAGTATGTCTGTTGTAGAACTCCGAAGGGAATCTGTGGTAAGTTATTAGGTAGTGGTGTCTAGAACGATATCTCTAGATGTTTAAAGTTGCTATGTTATGGCAGTTATTGTTTAGTAAATTGTGTTGGTGTTATTTGAAATTAACTGTTGCCTCTAGTATGAGTTCCCTTAGCTAAATGAGCTTACTTAGTCTAACATACAGTGAGAATCAAGAACTAAAAAACAGTCATCATCACAAACAAAGCTTAAGCATAAATTAAACAATCATACATTCAGCTGAAACAAGCCTAAAGTTAATCCCCGAACTGTTGACTCCCCTAACCAATTAAACACTATGTTTATGTTACGCCTTGAGACAACTTTTCCTTCGCCAGTTAAACACATGGCTTCGGCGGAGGACGTTGAAACTAACTCTAGAGCTGTGTAAACGAGACCGACCACGGCAGGAATATTATCACGCAACCCAGCTGTCGTTGGGGGGGCACTGGGGACCTTGTAGGAGGCGGGGATCTTGGTTGTTTGTAAGAGGGAAGAAGAGGAAGAAGGAGTAAAGAAGGAGAGGGAGAAGCAGAAGACAAGGAGAGGGAGAAGCAGAAGACAAGAAGAGGAAGAAGGAGTAAAGGAGAGGGAGAAGCAGGAGACAAGAAGAGGAAGAAGGAGTAAAGGAGAGGGAGAAGCAGGAGACAGGAAGAGGAAGAAGGAGTAAAGGAGAAGAGGAAGAAGGAGTAAAGGAGAGGGAGAAGCAGAAGACAAGAAGAGGAAGAAGGAGTAAAGGAGAGGGAGAAGCAGAAGACAAGAAGAGGAGGAAGGAGTAAAGGAGAGAAGCAGGAGACAAGAAGAGGAAGAAGGAGTAAAGGAGAGAAGCAGGAGACAAGAGAAGGAAGAAGGAGTAAAGGAGAGGAAGAAGCAGAAGACCAGAAGAGGAAGGAGTAAAGGAGAGAAGCAGGAGACAAGAAGAGTTGGAGTAAAGGACAGGGAGAAGCAGAAGACATGAAGAGGAAGAAGGAGTAAAGGAGAGGGAGAAGCAGGAGACAAGAACAGGAGGAAGGAGTAAAGGAGAGGGAGAAGCAGGAGACAAAAGCAGGAGGAAGGAAAACGGATTGAGGAGGAAAAAGAAGACATTAAAACGAAGAAAAAAAAAGAGAAGAGGAGGAGAAAAGGATGAAGGAATGGAGAAGAGAAGGAAGAGGAAGGAGTAGAGAGGAGGGAGTAGTAGAGAAGAAGAAGAGGAAAGAGTAGATATCAAAAGAAAGAAAGAGTACAGGAAAGAAAGAGGAGAAGAAAAGGAAGGAATACAGGAAAGAAAGAGGAGAAGAAAAGGAAGGAATACAGGAAAGAAAGAGAAAGACGAAGATAATAAGAGGAACAAATAATAAAGATGTAGAAGACGTAAGGAAGAAGAGGAGGGAGGAACAAAACAGGAGAGGAGGAAGAAGAATAAAGAGAGGAAGAGGAGGGAAATGAAAATAAAGAGAGGAGAAAAAAAGTAGAGAATACGAAGAACAAGAAGAAGCAGAAGACGAGAAAAAGGATAGAGAACTTCGTCGATTAAGGCTAATAAAATCGACGGGAGAAAGTTACAAGGTTGCGGAAGATGTTCTTTCCTTAGAGCTTATTTTCTTTGAACTTTCTCCCGGATAATTTGCAATTCCCCCCCCCCCCCCCACCACCACCACCCTCTCTTTCCGTCTTTTAGCAGACACGGGGTCTTTTGTGAAGAAAACTAGTCTGATACTCGCAAGGAAGCCAAAAGTTTAAGAGGCTATCTTTACGAAGATGTCAACGAATTCACATAGATGCGATATCTTAATAATCTATGTGTGTGTGTGTGTGTGTGTGTGTCTGTGTATCAAAACCTACATGCTAGATATCAATATCTATCAATAAATAAATTAATCAAATGAATAATGGAACCAACACACATGGATACACAGACACACACACACACACACATATATATATATAGAAAGATAGATAGATAGATAGATAGACAGACATATATATATATTTATATGAATGGTAAGACACCTTACCGTCTATGGTAGAAAAACCTACAATGCACAAACTAGACTTCTGAATAGTGAGCCAACAGTTTTGAAATCCACCTAGATTATATATTCAGGAAAGGATGAGGAGAGAGAGAGAGGCAACACGGTGAATTTATCAAAGTAAAAAAGAGAGAGTGGAGAGGCAGCGCCGTGAACACGAGGCAGATGAGGACAGACGAACGGAAGCGAAGGGAGGTCAGTTCAGGTCAGAGAAATATGCGAATGGTCGGTGGCCGACATAAGGGAGAAGGCGAAGGATGTGGGAAGCTAGGAGATTACCATCACGAGAAAAGCCCGCGTTCAGGTTGAATTCAGGCAGCAGCTTGATCAGGGAGGATTCCACCAGCCTGCGGGCGTGGGCATTAGCGGGAGGAAAGGCAATTCGCGCCGCTGACTAATCAATCCGATGGTCTGTGCTCCACTGATGGCAGAAGAGGCTTAGAGACAAATACTTATTGAGACTAGCGCACGACTCCTCTCTTAAAGAGACTCCTCATCTCCTCATTCACATATACATATATACATGTATATACATGTGTATGTGTGTGTATATATATCCATTTTTATTTATTTATTTATATATATATATATAAAGAGAGAGAGAGAGAGAGAGAGAGAGAGAGAGAGAGAGAGAGAGAGAGAGAGAGAGAGAGAGAGAGAGAGAGAGAGCGATAAAGATAGATAAAGAGAGAGGGGGGGAGGAGAGAGAGGAGGGGGAAGAGAGAGAGAGAGAGGGGGGGAGAGGAGAAAGGAGGGGGGAGCAAGAGCGAGAGAGAGAGAGAGAGAGATACCCAGACATACACACATATATATAAATTCATAAATCTATCTTTCCTTTCATTTTGGCTCTAATATGACTGAGGTTAAACAGTATAGGAAAACCCACAAAGTTGCTCATCTTAAGACAAACAAAAAAAGACTAAGAAACTAATCTCAACGCTCTAATGTCGTCGGAGCGTGTAATGTGTTTAATCAAAGTTTTTAATCACAGCTTATTAAATCCTCCCTCCCTTCCCTTCCCTCCACCTAATTCCTCCCTTCCCCCGCCCTCCCCCCTCCTCCTCGTATATGAAACCACAGAATTGCTCCTCCGACCTCTGCCCCCTCTTCCACTCCCCCCTACTCCTCCTCTCCTCGAAATACCCACCTTATCCTACCACCCTCTCCCTATCACCCCCCCCCCCACCACCACCCACCCTTCCAACCCCTCCCGCCATCACCCCTTCCCATTACCCTCTCCCACCTCCCCTCCCCCTCCCCCCTCCCCTTACCGTCTCCCCCATCCCCCCTCACCCTCCCACCTCTTCCCCAACCACCAGCTTCCCCCTCCCCATCCCCCACCCCCTCCTTCACAAGCTGAGCGAAATTACGTCGTTAATAACCTCAAAGAAAAGGTCGCCAGTGAGGCCTTAGTCCGCCCAAACGTTGTTGTGTCAAGAGAGGGAAGTTTGGGCGAGATACCGAAGCGTTGGGGAGGCGCTCCTTCCGGGTGTGTGTGTGTGTGGGGGGGGGGGGGGAGCTGCTCTAAGGGCTCGGTTGTCCGTAACTTGGATTTTACTCCTCCTCCGCGTCCCTGTTTGTCTAACTTCGCGTGATTTTTTTTTTTCTGTTTGTTTCCCCCTCTTTTACTCGTTTACTTTCTCTCCTGCTCTGTCTTTTTCTCTTTCTCTTCTAGTCTACTCGTGTCTCTTCTCTCCTCCTGTACCTCAGTTTTTTTTTCTTTCTTGCTCTCTGTCATTGTCTTGAGCTCTACCCTCTTGCTCAAAAAACATTACTGTCACTACCTTTTTTCAATGTCACACACATACACACACACACACACTCACACAAACCCACGATGCAAAAACTAGATTTATTGAAAATGATATATATATATATATCAAAGCTTTGGTGTATTCGAGCGTGTGGACTGTGTGTGAGGGGAAGGAGGGGGGGGGGGGGGTAAGAAGGTGATACGGATTAGAACAATTAAAATTTTCATTTGAATTTAGTGATTTAATTTAGAGCTGCTATAGTTGGCCGGACTGCATGGAAGAACAAAAAAACAATATTCGGATGGCATTGTACATTGCGACGGATAATCAGAATTGGGCTTCTCGTATTGTGAACTTAATTACAATGCATTCATGACGATAAATCACCAGATATACATCGGTTTCCAGATATAATCATGGGAGGACCAGCGTCTCTTTGTCTTTTTGTTTGTTGGCCCACTTTCCCTTCGCTGTCTGTGCCTGTCTATTTATCTGTCTCTGTCTATCTATCTGTGTGTCTGTCTCTGTCTATCTATCTGTGTGTCTGTGTCTGTCTATCTATCTGTGTGTCTGTGTCTGTCTATCTATCTGTGTGTCTGTCTCTGTCTATCTATTTGTGTGTCTGTCTCTGTCTATCTATCTGTGTGTCTGTCTCTGTCAATCTATCTATGTGTCTGCTTCTGTCAATCTATCTGTGTGTCTGTCTCTGTCAATCTATATGTGTGTCTGTCTCTGTCAATCTATCTGTGTGTCTGTCTCTGTCAATCTATCTGTGTGTCTGTCTCTGTCAATCTATATGTGTGTCTGTCTCTGTCAATCTATCTGTGTGTCTGTCAATCTATCTGTGTGTCTGTCTCTGTCAATCTATGTGTGTCTGTCTCTGTCAATCTATCTGTGTGTCTGTCTCTGTCAATCTATCTGTGCGTCTGTCTCTGTCAATCTATCTGTGTGTCTGTCTCTGTCAATCTATCTGTGTGTCTGTCTGTCTATCTATCTGTGTGTCTGTCTCTGTCAATATATCTGTGTGTCTGTCTCTGTCTATCTATCTGTGTGTCTGTCTCTGTCTATCTATCTGTGCGTCTGTCTCTGTCTATCTATTTGTGTGTCTGTCTCTGTCTATTTATCTGTGTGTCTGTCTCTGTCAATCTATCTATGTGTCTGCTTCTGTCAGTCTATCTGTGTGTCTGTCTCTGTCAATCTATGTGTGTCTGTCTGTCTGTCTATCTACCTGTGTGTCTGTCTCTGTCAATCTATCTGTGTGTCTGTCTCTGTCAATCTATATGTGTGTCTGTCTCTGTCAATCTATCTGTGTGTCTGTCTCTGTCAATCTATCTGTGTGTCTGTCTCTGTCAATCTATCTGTGTGTCTGTCTCTGTCAATCTATCTGTGTGTCTGTCTCTGTCAATCTATCTGTGTGTCTGTCTCTGTCAATCTATCTGTGTGTCTGTCTCTGTCAATCTATCTGTGTGTCTGTCTGTCTATCTATCTGTGTCTGTCTCTGTCAATATATCTGTGTCTGTCTCTGTCAATATATCTGTGTGTCTGTCTCTGTCTATCTATCTGTGTGTCTGTCTCTGTTTATCTATCTGTGTGTCTGTCTACGTCAATCTATCTGTGTGTCTGCCTCTGTCTATCTATCTGTGTCTGTCTCTGTCTATCTATCTGTGTCTGTCTCTGTCAATCTATCTGTGTGTTTGTCTCTGTCAATCTATATGTGTGTCTGTCTCTATCTATCTGTGTGTCTGCCTCTGTCTATCTATCTGTGTTTCTATTTCTGTGAATCTATCTGTGTATCTGCCTCTGTCAGTCTATCTGTGTCTGTCTCTGTCAATCTATGTGTGTCTATCTCTGTCAATCTATCTGTCTGTCTCTGTCAATCTATCTATTTAAATGTATATCTATATTTATCTGTGTCTATATCTGTCTGTCTATCTCTGTCAATCTATCTGTCTGTCTCTGTCAATCTATCTTTATGTTTATCTATGTTTATCTGTGTCTATATATCTGTCTGTCTATCTCTATCTGCCTCTATTTTCATCTCTGTTTATGTCTGTGTCTCTATCTACTTCTCCACGTATCAGTCTACATGACAAGTATTAGAAATTCGAAATAATAACCGTACTCAACGAAGTTAAGAGGAACGGCCTTGAATACCCAGTCGTTCACTTCTGTCTGTTCAATCGAGGAGCCTGAACCTATCTTTGAACATATAAATACACACATACATAGCTATACATACAATACATACATACTTACATACATACATAAAGATATACATACATACATACTTACATAAACGCGCACACACACACACATGCAAACCACACGGTGCATAATCACTCATCAATAGCCGGCACTTAACACAAAAAAATGAACCTGATGTCCAAAGATCGGGTTCAACATCGCGTCCCTTCCAATAACTCCCTCTTCTTCCCCTAAGGCTAAGGCCCACTATCCTCCCATGCATAAGAATGAACTCGAATTTTATGCCTCGTTTTGCAAATTAATTCAGTTATTTGAGAGAGATTCCGAGATTAAGCAGCTTGCAAGACGGCGAATGAGGATGAGGAGAAGAATGTAATGAGAAATGCGTTTATCTCTCGAGAATATTTAATCAATACCATTTGTAAGTTGCAATACCCGCTTTGTGACTTGTTGGTATCAGAGATACTGTAATATAAACAATGTTGTTCATGATATTAATATCAGCAGAAGACAATTATGATAATAACAATACACACACACACACAGATATATATGTGTGTGTGTGTGTGTGTGTGTGTGTGTGTGTGTGTGTGTGTGTGTGTGTGTGTGTGTGTGTGTGTGATAACATACACTAGAACAAAAGTATTTCTAATCATGCTAATTAGAACATACGAATCATATATGAAGAACCCGTCATGTAAAGTATGAATGACTTATGGCCAGCCTTCTCATCGCCCATGTTTTAACAGCAGAGTCGATCGTGTTGCTTTTAATTAACGCGGCCATGTTCGGGCAGAAGCTCCTCCTGGGACGATGCACAACGTAGTATAACAATATGGTGTTCAAACTACCCTTCCCCCCATCCCTCTCTCTCTGTTTCTCTCTATCAGTCTCTCTCTTTCTGCGGCTCTCTCTCTTTCTTTCTGTTATAGTCAGCCTGCCCCCCCCCCCCCTCTCTTTCAGTCTCTTTCTTTCAGCGTCTCTCTCTCTGTCTCTCTCTTTCTCTTTCTCTCTCTCTGTCTCTTTCTTTCAGCGTCTCTCTCTCTGTCTCTCCCTTTCTCTTTCTCTCTCTCTGTCTCTTTCTTTCAGCGTCTCTCTCTGTTTCTTTCTTTCAGCGTCTCTCTCTCTGTCTCTCTCTGTCTCTTTCTTTCAGCGTCTCTCTCTCTCTCTGTCTCTCTCGTTCTCTTTCTCTCTCTGTCTCTTTCTTTCAGCGTCTCTCTCTCTGTCTCTCTCTTTCTCTTTCTCTCTCTCTGTCTCTTTCTTTCAGCGTCTCTCTCTGTTTCTTTCTTTCAGCGTCTCTCTCTTTCTTCCAGCGTCTCTCTCTCTGTCTCTCTCTTTCTCTTTCTCTCTCTCTGTCTCTTTCTTTCAGCGTCTCTCTCTCTGTCTCTCTCTTTCTCTTTCTCTCTCTCTGTCTCTTTCTTTCAGCGTCTCTCTCTGTTTCTTTCTTTCAGCGTCTCTCTCTTTCTCTTTCTCTCTCTCTGTCTCTTTCTTTCAGCGTCTCTCTCTCTGTCTCTCTCTTTCTCTTTCTCTCTCTCTGTCTCTTTCTTTCAGCGTCTCTCTCTCTGTCTCTTTCTTTCAGCGTCTCTCTCTCTGTCTCTCTCTTTCTCTTTCTTTCAGCGTCTCTCTCTTTCTCTTTCTTTCAGCGTCTCTCTCTGTTTCTTTCTTTCAGCGTCTCTCTCTCTGTCTCTCTTTCTCTTCTCTCTCTCTGTCTCTTTCTTTCAGCGTCTCTCTCTGTTTCTTTCTTTCAGCGTCTCTCTCTCTGTCTCTCTCTTTCTCTTTCTCTCTCTCTGTCTCTTTCTTTCAGCGTCTCTCTCTGTTTCTTTCTTTCAGCGTCTCTCTCTCTGTCTCTCTCTTTCTCTTTCTCTCTCTCTGTCTCTTTCTTTCAGCGTCTCTCTCTCTGTCTCTCTCTCTCTCTCTGTCTCTTTCTTTCAGCGTCTCTCTCTTTCTCTTTCTCTGTCTCTGTCTCTTTCTTTCAGCGTCTCTCTCTCTGTCTCTCTCTTTCTCTTTCTCTCTCTCTGTCTCTTTCTTTCAGCGTCTCTCTCTGTTTCTTTCTTTCAGCGTCTCTCTCTCTGTCTCTCTCTTTCTCTTTCTCTCTCTCTGTTTCTTTCTTTCAGCGTCTCTCTCTCTGTCTCTCTCTTTCTCTTTCTCTCTCTCTGTCTCTTTCTTTCAGCGTCTCTCTCTGTTTCTTTCTTTCAGCGTCTCTCTCTCTCTCTCTCTGTCTCTCTCTTTCTCTTTCTCTCTCTCTGTCTCTTACTTTCAGCGTCTCTCTCTCTGTCTCTTTCTTTCAGCGTCTCTCTCTCTGTCTCTCTCTTTCTCTCTCTCTCTGTCTCTTTCTTTCAGCGTCTCTCTCTGTTTCTTTCTTTCAGCGTCTCTCTCTCTGTCTCTCTCTTTCTCTTTCTCTCTCTCTGTCTCTCTCTTTCAGCGTCTCTCTCTCTGTCTCTCTCTTTCTCTTTCTCTCTCTCTGTCTCTTTCTTTCAGCGTCTCTCTCTCTGTCTCTCTCTTTCTCTTTCTCTCTCTCTGTCTCTTTCTTTCAGCGTCTCTCTCTCTCTCTCTTTCTCTCTAACTCTCTCGGAGTCTCTTTCTTTCAGCGTCTCTCTCTGTTTCTTTCTTTCAGCGTCTCTTTATCTCTGTCGGTCTCTCTCTCTTTTACTGTCTGTCAATCTCAGTCTCTCTCTCTTTTTCTCTTTTTCTTTCTCTCTATTAGTCTCTCTCCCACTTTCTCTCTCTCTTTCTCTCTATCAGTCTTTCTCTTTCTTTCTGCGTCTCTCTCTCTCTACACACACACACACACACACACACTATATATATATATATATATATATATATATATATATATATATATATATATACCTATACATATACATGCACCTGTTACCGACTCTCTCATTCTTTTTTTTCTGCCCCCCCCCCCCCCCCGTTTCTCTTTCCTTCTCCCTTTGTCTCTACTTCCCTCCCTTTGTTTGGTTTTCTATTTGTATCTGCCTGTCAGCCTTTCTCTTTTTCTGCCCCATTCTCTCTCTGCTTATCTCTCTTCTATTTCCCACACTCACTCTCTTTCTTCCCCTCTCCTTCCCTTCCTAAACTTGTCTGACTCTATCTCTCTGTTTTTCTCCCATTTTTCCTTAATTTATTGTACCCTCTTCTGTTTCAATAATTGAATTTCACATTTTTTTCCGAAGTGTAGAATCATATCTGAAGAAGAATCTGAAAAATCTGAAGTCCGGATCTGCAGTGAGTGTTTCCTTGATGAGGTCATATTATAATTCAATCATTAAAGTTAGTGTGATACTTCGTACTTATGATCGATCTATATAAATGGAAGGTTTGTACGAATAAATACATTTACATATAAACAAGTAGACGATTAAATCTTGTACTTATTTATACATATAAATCAGTTATCCTCGTAGAATGAATCTTACGAGAAAAGAAAAAAAGGCAGAAAAAGTGAGCGAATATACAGCGAGAAAACGGGAAACACCGAGGGACGGAAAGAGAGAACTGCAATAATCTAAAGTAAAGGATGATAGAGAGAGAGTAATAAACTTCACGGACGGACAGGAGGCAGTAAATGAAAGTCATTAGTAGCAGAGACGACGAGAAGGAAGGACGAATTTCGAGAGAATAAGCAAGACAAGGCTAATGAGGGTAGCCTGCTGAAAATTTCTAACGAGGGAAAATGTTGACAAGGCTTTTTATTCCCTGGATGACGCACTGTGACGATGACATAACCAAATTTACTGGCGACTTAAATAACCTGATTTTACTTTGTGTTATGACGCGATACGAGAAAGCGGCATTTTATCCCCCGCATGAGGAGACGCGCCTCATGCGGAGGTACTCTTGCGAGTGCCTGGCAAGACGTCTTATCTGTCTTTTCTTAATTTATCTTTAAGCGCATCTGTCGAAAAAAATAGTATGATTATTTTGGTTATATATATATATATATATATATATATATATATATTTACACACACACACATATATGTATATATATAAATATATAAAAAGATTAAATGAAAATATAAATATGTACATAAACACACACACACACGCAAAGCCAGCTCTCAACAGCTGAGCTGTACCACCTTTCTCTCTTTCTATATGTGTGTGTGTGTGTGTGTGTGTGTGTGTGTGTGTGTACACATATATATTTATAAAAAAAATTATATAAACACATATATATGTATATACATATGTACACACACACACACACACACACACACACACACACACACACACATAGAAAGAGAGAAAGGTGGTACAGCTCAGCTGTTGAGAGCTGGCTTTGCAATCGCAAGGTCCTTATTTCCCGCCCGGCTGCCCTCTCAGTCGAGCCAGCTGCGAATACTAACACGCTGACGTCGGCATGCTGGGGTCAAAGTCGGGGCGGAAAGGAACTGGCCATCCTACCGCATCTCCTACGTCTACTTGGACATGAGATCAACTTTGAAATATGCGCGCGCACACACACACACACACACACACACACACACACACACACACACACACACACACACACACACACACGCATACACACACACACACAAATATATACAGATATGTATGAAAAAGAAAAAAATACGTTTGTGTGTGTGCGAGAGAGAGAGTGAGAGAGATAGATAGATAGATATATAGATAGATAGAGAGAGAGAGTGTGTGTGTGCTGTGTATGTGTGCGCGTGTGTGTGTGCGTGTGCGAGTGCGTATATATCGAATCGAATATATAAATATATATACATATATGTATATGAATAAATAAACACAGATCATGAGAATGAGAGAGAGAGAGAGAACAAAATGACAAAGAGCGGAAAAGAGAGATTACGTTGTGGATATCACTTCCGGCGCATTATCCCAATCCTGAATTCCATTCCGTTTATCGTGAGTCCCAGTCCAGGGGCCGTAAACTCACTGAGATATTGTGATGACGTCGACCTCCCATCCTACCCTTCATCCTCTTTCCCTTCCCCCCCTCCCGCCTCCCCCACCCCTCTGGAGGCTCCTTAACGACAATATACATATGTGTATGTATATATATTTTTTTTATAGCTTTTCGTTTTGAAATCTAAGCGAGTCGTTTGGATCAGCTTTATGAGCTCAATCAGGATATAACTTTCCCTCTGTAATATCAACAGGAACCTCAGGATTAAAACGGATTTATCAATCAATGCCGATGATAAGCGAGACTTCATCAAGTTGCCCGAGCCATCCCGTCGGAAAGACTTCAATCCCAGAACAGGATAAACACTTTCGTACCCGATACCCAATCATAACAGATTAGAACAGAGATTAAACTTCAGCAGCATTGGCGTGTCATTTAGCGATCAAAAGCGCGGTACTTGAACGAGACGGAAAATAGCGAACAGCACTTTCAGTCGTTATGTAGTTATGGCTAATTGAAGAACAGGGTGTGGGAGAGGGATTTGTTGCGAAAAGAAATTACGACAAGAAACAATCACCGCGACCGAGAGGAGGAGGGAAGGATCATCAAAGAGAAGAAGGGAGGGGAGAGGAGGGAAGGGAGGAGAGAGGAGGGAAGGGAAGGGAGGAAGTCACAGAGGAAAGGGGTGGATGGAGGGAGGAAGGGATTAAATTTGCGAGTCTGGATTTTGTGCTTATTTGTTTAGGTTGCGAAAGTTTGAAAAGATGATGCTCACACATAAATGTCCAACACTCAAAAACTCATGTACGTACATGCAGGCATACTTTAACACACACACACATACAGGAGCGCGCGTGTGAATGTATGTATATGCATATATGTATCTATTTGTATATATCTGCATATATCTATATATATATATACATATGTATATAAATATATACATAATATATATTTATATTTATATATCTGCATTTTTTCAATAGCAGTTCATTCCATTGCAGGACATAAGCCTCTCTCAATTCACTATTGAAAGGTTATTTGGCAATGCCACCCTTGCCTGATTGGATGCCCTTCCTAGTCAAACGCGGTTCGGCGCGCTAATACTTGTGCCTCGGCGGCGACTTCCCCTATGACACCTGCGTTTGACTTCTCAAGGCGATGGTTTTCACGTCGTGAGATCGGGCTCAAGCCAGCAGTCGGAGCACAGGCATTTTTACGACGTCGATATATGCCCACACACACTCACTCATATGTATATATATGTATATATATACATGTATGCACATATATAGATTATATATATGTATGTATAAATATGATATATATATCTCCATAAATATATATAAATATGTGTTTGTGTGTGTGTGTGTGTGTGTGTGTGTGTGTGTGTGTGTGTGTGTGTGTGTGTGTGTGTGTGTACCGGTTCGAATACACACACGCATATACAAGAACAGAAAAAAAAATCAATAAATAAACGACTGAAATCCCGAGGAAAACCAGCAGGTGCGACGCATACCCAGTCCCCGGGAAAAGGCGGTCATTCCGTGATCAAAAGCAAGCGAAAAGGAGTGAGGAATTTAATCTCATCCACTAATTAAGGGAACCGCAGATGTGGAATTAATTTAGTGGTAATGAAAGGCCCAGAGTTGCATCGCGGACCATGAAGAGCAAATCAGAACTGGGAACGTGAAACAGGAAACAGTCGGGGAGTGTGGAGCTGAAACTGCTGAAATTGGCAGCCGGTGCGGGCGAGCAGGCGGGTAAACAGGGCCACTTTTGTCTCTCGTGTGATAGCTCGTTCGGATGCTTTTGGGGTCGAAGCCACACGATGGCCCGCTTGATAGATGTAGATGCGTATGTGTGTGTGTTGCATTGTAATTATATGTATTTATACGTATATATGTATATATAATATATGTATTTATAGATGAGTATATATATATATATATATACACACACACATATATTTACATACACCCCCCCCCCCCCCCACACACGCACGTTTCTGTCAATCCATATATAAATTTGGATTTATTCAAAGAGAAAAACGTATCCATCCTAATTCATAAAAAAACAAATAATTGAGTGACGACATATTTATAATAATTCGCTTATTAGGATAGTTCAATCTCACTGGACGTCAACAAACAAAACAAAACTAAACAAAGCAACATAATCAACGACTCTTAACTCCTCACACTTTCCAAAGCACGTTTCGAAACACGACCGAACGACACGTGCTTCCTCCTTTCTCCGCATCCTCTTCTTCTTCTTTCTCTTCCTTTTCCTCTTCTTCTTCTTTCTCCTCTCCTCCTGCCACCACCATCACAAACACTTCCTCCACAACCCTCCTCTTTTCCCCCTTTCCCTTTTCCCCTCGAATTCTCCCCCCCCCCCCTCCTCTTTTGGCTTCCGGGGAGAGTAAATGCATCCCTTGATATTCAATGGTGTTCATTAGGAGGGAATTTCCGGTCGAGTTTTCGTCGGCGCTTCGTCCCTTACGGCTTGGCTGGTTTACTTTCTCGCCTTTTGATGAATGTCAGCTCTCCTCTTAATTAATGCGTACGATTCGTTTTTTATTTTTAGATTATAATTTCCTCGTGTCTTCCCTCCCCCCCCCCCCCCCACCTCTCCAAAACCCTTTCACCCTTTTCCACCCCTTCCTCATTAATTAACTTCCGTTTTGACTGTTCTGTTCTTTCCCTCTTTCGTTAGGTATACTATGTGTAATTGAGATACAAGTCCATATACGAATAAGATTTTGATTATGAACATGAAGTACAAACGCGTCTATTATATGTTCAAGACCAATGGCTGCGACGTCACAACGTAAGGTAAAGTAAGGTAAGGCAAGTTTAAAAAGAAAGTGTAGGGTAAGGAGAGGACTTAAAAGGTCAAATACAGTAAACTTAGTATTGTCACGTTGGGCAAATGTTCTCTTGCATAAAAAGGGAGGGGATAAAAGACGAAGATGGAGGAAGAAGTGCTAATGATGTGGTGACAGGAGGTGGCGGAGGAAGAAGAAGACGACGAAGATGAAGAATAAGTTAGAAGAAGAAGAAGAAAAGGATGAAAGGAGGCGGGTGCGGAGAAAGGAGGAAGTAAAGAGGAGGACGCGAAGGAAGTGGTAAGTATAGGTGGAGTTGGGATGTGCAGGTGAGGAAAAGAAAGAGAATGGGAAGGAAAAGCTAGACTTAGCGACTAAAGAACTAGATTAAAAGGAAGATCAGAAAAGGGGAACGTAAATAATGAGAGAAACACAGAAAACAGTAAGAGAGAGAGAGAGAGAGAGAGAGAGAGAGAGAGAGAGAGAGAGAGAGAGAGTTAAGGGAAAAGGGAAAAAGTTTCTCCCAAAGCAGAGTCTCATTCACCTGATGATGCCGGCACTGCATTCCGAGCCAAGTGCCGTCCCACCGCATGACAACTTCGCCACGACGTGACTGCCAAACTTTGACAGTTTCCCGTAACGTATAGCCGGGAATGTCGACAATACAGGCACATCTGCAAGTCTCTGTATGATGAGCCAAGAGTCGGTCTCCTTACTGCAGCGCTCCCTCGTTCCCGTTATGTCATGCAGGAGTCGTAATCAGTGGTTTGGCGTGAGAAGGTTTCGCGGAATTTACTGCTTAACTTTGCCTCGTGATATACGTGTGGGGTGTGTGAGTGGCAACGGATCTATTTTTCTGCCTTTATATACATTTAGCGATTTACTTATTCGTGTATACTGCATTTACGGACATATGTACATATATACATTCATTCTTGTGCAAGCATACACACAAACATAAACACAGTTGCACACACACATATACAGTAGTTTTACCTAACACTCTACAATAGTGTTAATCTCAATCCACCTTACAAACTCACAGGAAACAAGCAAACAACACACAAAAAAGTCAATCTTCACTTCCAATTACTTTCTCTGCCACTCTAGAATCCTAATAATAATAAAAAAAAAACATACAATGTGTCTGAACTGGAGGGAAACCAATTCATCAAACGCTGGACGCTGAGCTGGCCTGATTTCATTACCGCGGCTCTCGGCACTCACTACTGTTGTGGGCACCCATGGAGTAGCCTTGGGCGTGGTAATGTTGGGGGTGAAAAGAGCTTAGTATGTAGGCAGAGAGCGTAGATGCGTAGCCAATGAGCTGGGTCGAAGGATACTATTTCATTGAAATGTTTGAATTCACAGAGGCGGGTATATTTAATGAGGCTGACAATATCCTTTCATTGGCTTGCTGCATTCAAATGAACTTTGCTTCACTGTCCGTAGTAGTCTGTCTTTATGGCTTGATGTATGTCTATATTTACGTATGCATGTGTGTCTACATGTTATGTATACATGCATGTATGTATGTCTATATGCATGTCTGTTTATATATCTATATGCATGTATATCTATATGTACGTCTGTATTTATGACTATATATAAGTATGCATTTATGTATTCCTTCATTTAAAACGGAATATTCTCATTGACAAATAAAGTGTCTAAGTCTCCGCCCGGCCTCCCTGTCGCCCAGTCGCAATTTTCCATCGCCGAGTCCCCCGTTAATGAAATATTCTCTACTTCTCCGGGATCTCGTTAAACATCGTTTTATGTCTTGAAAGTTAAATGTCTCAAAGTGTGTTTAATTAATTCAAGTAGGTAAATGTTTCTAACTTTCGGGGGAGGTAAAGCGCTGAGTGTTTGGCGTGAATACTAATGGTGTTATAGTGCGGGTGAAGCGAGATGGCTCGGCCCGGGGCCCGTGGAGCTCGGTGTAAAGCGCTCCCGGTTTTCTTCATATTTCGCTATTTAACACAAGTAATATGCGTTTCACACACATGCGCGCGCACACACACATGTATGTGTGCATATACTTATACTCATGCACGTATATAATTGTACGCATATATGCGTGTGTGTGTGTGTGTGTGTGTGTGTGTGTGTGTGAGTGTGAGTGTGAGTGTGAGTGTGTGGGTGTGTGTGTGCGCGCGCGCGCGTTTGAACAACGATCATTTTGATATTCGGGAACAAATATTTGATCAACTAATTACAGGATAAATGAACGGTTGACTAATGTCACGATAGTTTATATATATACATACATATATATATATTTATATAATGAATGTGTGCATGTTTATATACATACACACATACATTATATATATATATATATATATATATATATATATATTTATATGTACAGTTGCGGAATTATATTTCTGTACACTTGCTGGGCTCCACTTTTGTACGACAGCCACTTCGATACGAAAACCCTGGGCTGTTTATAACAAGGAGTGTGATTGGTAGAATGTAAGTGACCAACAAGTGTATTAGTACCTATTTTTGGAAACTAAGTAAACCCTTTCATCTTTTGTTTTCTTCAAACAAGTGATAAAAAAAACATGTAGTATTCGTTATCACTGACTTTGTAGAGGGATATTTTTTAAAATGCGATTTCCTGGAATCGTTTATTTATCGACATGGCAACACCCATGGAGGTTAGGCAGTATGCCCTTCTTTCAGCAATAATTTTCAGTTATAGCTGCATATTTCTTGAAACATGAAAAATGCTTCATTCTTTAAACATCCATGTATGGCAGCTAAACCAAGTAAAATAAAATCTTTGCAAAATCGTTGATACCCATGCAAATGCTTCTCGTGGGCCGTGGTTACACCATCTAGCAGCGGCTAATCGAATCAAACACTGATTAAATAAACAGAAAACATGTCACATATTCTTCATTAGAGAACATAGTATGAGCGCAAAACTGCAGTAGGGTTACAGTGGAATATATATATATATATATATATATATATATATATATATATATATATATATTATACATAAACATTAACTATAAACACAAAAACATACACATATATATATAAACATATACATATTAATATATATATATACATATACATATATATATATATATATATATATATCTGTATATAAACATAAACATAAATATATAAACATTTTATATATATAAACCCACACAAATATATATATAAACATATATCTATATATAAACATATATCTATATATAAACATATCTATCTATATACATATATATATATACAATATATACATGCATTTTTATATATTTATCTATCTATACCTTTTGTTTGTAAAGGCATTAACCAATGTCACCCCTAAAGAATTTACGAATCAATAGGTGTCATATTAATCATTTTGTTGTACGTGTAGACTATTTAGCTATTTTAATTTGTTTATATGGGGGATTATGTGGTCATGTTTATTCGTACTGCATAGTGCCACTAGCAATAAAATGTTGTAGTTTTGTGCGTTTGTAGTAGAGACTTTAAGTTGGAGCTGTAGTTTATAGTGTTGAGTGCAAGGGTTTGTACAACAGTAATTCTCGAATTAGTGGGGATTTTGTTTTTTATGTGATTTAGGTATATTAGTGTTGCCACTAGTTTTCTGTTAGTGTTGTCCAAATGTGTCTCAGATGTCATGTATCTGTCTATGTGTACACCTAGATTTTGAACTATTTAGTTTAGATATAGTCTGCGGCCATTATATTCAAAATACATCTTTGCTTCTGTAAGTGTTTTTAGTATTTCTTAATAATTAATTTAAATTACTTTTTTAGTATTTCTTAATAATTAATTTAAATTACTTACACGAGCAGCGTGAAGGAAATGAGAGTCACCGGTATATTGTTCGCTGGGATTAAATATAGTGAATAAATGATGTATTATTATTATAATAATAATAAAGCTTCTGTTCGATGTTACTTGTGTCGATGCCTCGTTGATCATACCAGTAATCGATGCCTCAGCATTGTCGGGAAGGTGTTTGCGTGGCATCGGGCGGGGAGGAGCTAGCACAGCAGTAAGGTCGTGGGTCTGCTGACTAGGGGCGGATGGAGAGGGAGGGGGAGGGGTATCCCGGGGAGACGTAAGGGGTGGTTTGGTGCTCGCAAGGGCGGTGGGCACAGGCGTAGAGGGTGTATGGGTGGAAATGATTTTGCGGGGTGGGGGTATAAGACGTTTCTACTGGGGGAGAGGATACGAAAGGGATGGGTTGGCAGGAGGACTGGTCATGGGCAGGGGAGGGGAGGGAGTGACTCTATCGTGACTGATGCCTCCTCTCCGCATTCCTACTTCTGAGTTGGTATCATGTCTTGGCCAATGAGTTTGTTGATGGCAGACTGCTGAATTCCAATCAGCAAGTCAGTCTTGTTTTCGATAGTATCTCGATAGCTGGTAGATGATTCGCGGCGTGCCGGGGTGCCTTCATGACTTCGTTTGTGGAAGAAATTCACAAAGGATGTGGAAATGCCTGATTTTTTAGGTGGTGGCCAATATGTGGTGGGATGTTCACACTGGTTTCGTAGTATACACGATGGCCTTTATCATCCTTTTAAAGTTGCGTGTCGTTTTCCTTGTTTTTCTAGTCTGATAAGTCTAGAATGATATTATGAG
This sequence comes from Penaeus chinensis, assembly GCF_019202785.1. Taxonomy (NCBI): domain Eukaryota; kingdom Metazoa; phylum Arthropoda; class Malacostraca; order Decapoda; family Penaeidae; genus Penaeus; species Penaeus chinensis. Next base: position 11,741,982 of record NC_061839.1, read on the forward strand.
CCTGATTAATCTCTTCAGGGATGTATAATTTTTGATGTGGTCGCACAAGATTATCATTGCTCATGCTCTCTTTGTTGCAATGAAGCAAAGACAGTCATCACTGGATGCACTGTTATCACTGTTATGTTTAGAAGGGATGTCGGAGTTGCTAAAGAACCCTTTACCCTGGGCGGAGGGGCAGCCTTGACCTCGGGTGTCGAGGAGGTACCTATCATTACGGGCGTGGGGGCAGCTTTGACCCGCGCTGCCTTGAGGACCCTGAGACGGCAGGGTTTGCTGAGCAGTGCGGCAGAGAGGAGGCGAAAACAAGTCCGATCGCTACGGCAGCTACGGCTCAGAGAGAGACAGGTTGAGAGATAAATAGATATAGATACACTTATATATATATATTTATATATATATATATATGTACATATGTACGTATATAGAGATACAAAGATAGACAGATAGGCAGATAGATAGACAGGTAGATTGATGGATAGACAGATAGATAGATATATCATTAAAGTTAAAGATATATGTATGTATAAATACACACATACACGCGCACATATATATACGCATGAATCACACGAACAAAATTGGATAAAAGCAACATCTGCATCGCAAAGGGAATGATGAAACGCCAGCTAACAACGGCCGGAGCAAAGGAAGTGCTTGTGACGCGTATTTCGTGAATTTGCGATTTTTTGTTTTCAGGAAGGAGATGAAGAACGGGAAGTAGAGAAGAGAGAGAGGGTAAGAGGCAAAATAAGAGAGAGAAATGGAGAGAGAGAGAGAGAGAGAGAGAGAGAGAGAGAGAATGAGAGAAAGAGAAAGAGAGCGTGTGAGAGAAAGAGAGAAAGAGAGCGTGTGACAGAGAGAGAGAGCGTGTGACAGAGAGATAGAGCGTGTGACAGAGAGAGTGAGCGTGTTACAGAGAGAGAGAGTGTGTGAGAGAAAGAGAGAGAGAGCGACTGAGAGAGAGAAGGCAAAAAAAAAAAAAAAAAAAAAAAAAAAAAAAAAAAAAAAAAATAATAATAATAATAATAATAATAATAATAATAATAGCGAGAGAGGGAAATGTAAAAGACAAAAAAGGGGGAAAAAACACGCATGGGCTGCCATGTAAAGTACGCAAGCAATTTATCAGCGTCAGTGAGGAGCGAAAGAAAATATTCCCCTAAAAATACTGGGCCAAGCGTCAGCATCATGATCGCCGGAGTCTTTAGAGGTCAAAAGGAGGTCCAGATAATGTTGGCGAGAGACTTACTGTTAAATTTAGAAGCTAGGATGATGATACTGCCATTGTTGCTATTATTATTTTTCTGGTACTTCTTATCATTAGCATTTATGATGATGATGATGATGATGATGATGATGATGATAATAAAATAATAAGAATAATAAAATAAAAATAATAATAATAATAATTATGATAATAATAATATGATAATGAAGATGATGATGATGATTTGTAGTAATAGCAGCAGAGGCAGCAGTAGCTGTAGTAGTAGTAGTAGTAGTAGTAGTAGAAATAGTGCTATCATTAGTAGTAGTAGTATTACTACTTGCATTATTATTATTATAATCATTAAAGTCACCATTGATGGCATTATTTCATTATTACTAGCAATAATACTATCACTATCCCATCATACTGTCCTTACCATCATCATTATTAATATTACTATTATTACTGTTATTATTGTTATTGCTATTATCATTATTGTCATTATCATTATCATTATTATTAGCATTATTAGTATCATCATTATC
>NC_061839.1:11748739-11761239 GCF_019202785.1 Penaeus chinensis
GGTTTACTAGATTTGATAGGTTTTGTAGTTCTGTGCTCATAACATGCCATAAAAATCCACAAAGCAAATCATTTTTTAATGCTCATTCACAGCTTAGTTAATTTTAAACGTTCGAAACCCCACAAAGAGCAATCAGAAAGCTTGAAAAGTCTTTAAAAAAAAAAATACAGAAAACAAATAGTCTTTGCCTGAACCCTATCACCACTGCGACCTCACGAAAGGTCAACTTGGAGCGGATCTTCACGAGAAACAAATACAGGAGCAGCAAGCGTAGCAGTTAAAGCGTATGTCCCTAGTATATAATGTATACGACCTTCCTCTAAGGCTCTGGCTACCGACCAAGACTGCCTGTTACTGCTGCTGGGGAGGGGGGGGGGGGCAAGACACATGATATGAAAACAAACGGCCAACATTTTATTCCATTTTTTTTTTTTTTTTTTTTTTTTTTTTTTTTTTTTTAGGATCCTTCTTCCCATGATAAAATAAATAAATAAATACAATAAAGGACCGGCATTTATTTCTGTTTTTCATCATCTTTTTCCTTTTTCTAACTATCATTCGCTTTGTTCTCAATTTTCTGTATTTGTTTCGTTTTCTTTTGGCCAAATAATTCACCCTGGTTACATTCGGATCAATTGCGGTCCATGCCTTCATTTCAAATACATTAGTAATTTAAGGAAACGAGCAATCCAGGATCACAATCGCCAATTTATATGTTTTCTTTTGCTTTAATTATCAGTAATAGTTATGCCCCAAATTAGAAACAGCTCCTCCCCCTTACACCTGCACCCTGAGTTGCTTTATTTGCCCCTAATGCAAAGCAAACCCTGACTTTGATGTCTTGTAAACACTGTTCCCACGTTTAACACAGGTTGGGAAAGAGGGGATCCAGAGAGAGAGAGAGAGAGAGAGAGAGAGAGAGAGAGAGAGAGGAGAGAGAGAGAGAGAGAGAGAGAGAGAGAGAGAGAGAGAGAGAGAGAGAGAGGGGGGCGGGGGAAGAGGGAAAGAGGGAGAGAGAGAGAGAGAGAGAGAGAGAGAGAGAGAGAGAGAGAGAGAGAGAGAGAGAGAGAGAGAGAGAGAGAGAGAGAGAGAGAGAGAGATTAAATCTAGAATCTACTACAAAGAAAGATAAGACATGGAAAAAAATAAACTAGAAACAAAATACAGGAAAAATGAGGAGAAGGGGAAAGAAAGAAAAAAAGAGAAAGAATAAAGAAGAAACAAAGGTATATGCAATACGCCCGAAATTTTCGCAAATACAACGAAATACCAGAGCTTCAGTAAAAAAAAAAAGAAAAAAAAAGCGAAATATGCACCGCATTCCAAGTCACGTGGCTGAACCAACTACCTGGAGATGCACACAAGACCAGCATTAAACTAATCAGATCAAAAATATACACAACCTTTCTCTCATATTTGTTCATCTTCTTTACGCACATTCCAGCGGTTCTCATACTGCTGCCGCAAGAAATAAAATCTACCCCTGGCCTACATTTACCTTCACAGCAGAGTGCATCTTCTCCTGTTCGTCCGACTTACTGCTGCTCGAAGGAAAATAAACGTAGGTTACGAGCCCGAATGACAAAATATTAAACCTTGCGAGAAGAATGAGATTAACGAATGCAAATGCAAATTAGCGTAACACGAGGCGTGGTAATACAATAAGAGAAGTGTAACAAATAGAAAATAAGTTGAAGTTAAGGAAACGTGCGGAAATGTACACTGCTGTAAAGGTAAATGCATGTGAGGTGATGGGGGAGAGGGTAGACTAAAGTTTGCTGCAATAAAAGTGCATCATACACATTGTAAAGGGTTTGTGTTTTAGTGATGGTTTCACTATTTAGTTTGTTCATAATTGTACGTATGTGTTGTGCGTATATGGTGTGTGTGTGTGAGGTGTAAGTGTCCCTTTGGTTCGCCTCCACCGTTCGGATGGCAGTTTCGACCCCACCAAAGCCTCATGTCAACCATTATCGGTGGTTGCCATTCTATGGTTTGCCACTCTACTCCGAGCTCCACACCTGAACACTTGTAAGTCTACTTTATTTAGTTTGTATATATTGTATGAGTATATATCTATATATTCAATGGTGAATGGTGAAGAATAAAATACGGTGAAGTGCTGTGAAGTGATATAGTGAAAATTAAGGCAGAAAACTATTTTTACGAACTATTTATTACAGCCTCTTTATGCTGAGTTGCTTATATCTGCAACCCCTCTAGTGATGGCCGAGTAGCTGATATCTGCTGCCCCTTCTATTGGTGCTGAGTAGCTGACAACCGCAGCCCGCTCTACCAGTGACTATCTTGTGTTAATTCACCCCTGGTGCATGACAGTTTTGGCTCGGATAGTTCGTCCTCCAACACTTCACTGACGGCACTCCTGATGACTCCCGTGTTTTATTTAGTGTATTTGTGATATATAGTGTGAACAATATAATTTATGAAAATACAATTGTTTTAATAAGCCCGAGATAATCTATATCCCAGAGGATACCAGAATAAAAGAACCAAAGGTTTCTGCTTAGAAGAACAAAGCAAAGAAACCACGGACACACATACATACTCATATGCACATAAATACATATGTTGAGAGAGAGAGTAAGAGAGAGAGAGGGGGAGGGAGGGAGGGAGGGAGGGAGAGCGGGGGAGAGAGGGAGGGAGGGAGGGAGAGCGGGGGAGGGAGGGAGGGAGGGAGAGCGGGGGAGGGAGGGAGGGAGGGAGGGAGGGAGAGCGGGGGAGGGAGGGAGGGAGGGAGAGCGGGAGAGCGGGGGAGGGAGGGAGGGAGGGAGGGAGGGAGAGCGGGAGAGCGGGGGAGGGAGGGAGGGAGGGAGAGCGGGGGAGGGAGGGAGGGAGGGAGGGAGGGAGGGAGAGCGGGGGAGGGAGGGAGGGAGGGAAAGCGGGGGAGGGAGGGAGGGAGGGAGAGCGGGGGAGGGAGGGAGGGAGGGAGGGAGGGAGGGAGAGCGGGGGAGGGAGGGAGGGAGGGAGAGCGGGGGAGGGAGGGAGAGCGGGGGAGGGAGGGAGAGCGGGGGAGGGAGGGAGGGAGGGAGGGAGGGAGGGAGAGCGAGGGAGGGAGAGCGGGGGAGGGAGGGAGGGAGGGAGAGCGAGGGAGGGAGAGCGGGGGAGGGAGGGAATGAGGGAGAGAGGGGGAGGGAGGGAGGGAGGGAGGGAGGGAGAGAGGGGGAGGGAGGGAGGGAGGGAGGGAGGGAGAGCGGGGGAGGGAGGGAGAGCGGGGGAGGGAGGGAGGGAGGGAGGGAGGGAGAGCGGGGGAGGGAGGGAGGGAGGGAGGGAGGGAGGGAGGGAGGGAGGGAGGGAGAGCGGGGGAGGGAGGGAGAGCGGGGGAGGGAGGGAGGGAGGGAGGGAGGGAGGGAGAGAACATAATCTTTCCCAATGTCGTTCTCTACTGCCTCATGATGCGGAAAAAATTATTACTTAAACAAATACATAAAATATAAGTAAAGCGTCTTTCACTCTCTCAGTCTGTCTCTTTTCATGGCTCGAGAATTCCTACGGTTCTTGGGCGCTGGCACCCGCATAGTGCCATGCATGGGTGCCTTTTCCCTCGTACAAGATCGTGCGATGCTACCTCATTTCTTATAAATAAATACTATGTGATGCCAACTCTTTTCTTATAAATAAATAATATCAAATTAAGGTAGTTATATCTGCGATTCATAAATAAATTCACGTACTCGATTGCGCAGCCGCACAGAAGGCCCCCTCAGCCAAAGTCTATATAAATTACTTAAATAGATCTTGCCTTTACCAGTGCTCAGGCGGATACACCTGCCCATAGCCACGGTACAGTTTCACCACAGGACCAACCAACTCAAGAGACTAACCAACTTAAGCCAACAATCTTGGGGGAGCTAATGATGACCGGCAATGTGTGTGGGGGTAGGGGGGGGGGGGGGTCGGGCGAATTCACTCATGACAGGTATTCTAACATGCAAAAGAAAGTGGAAAATCAAAAATCTGGACCAAAAATCGTATTTATATGACAAAGAAAATGGAAAATAGCTACTCCCATCCGAGGGGTCGGCGGTTCGCGCTCCGCCTAGCCGCGAGAAGTTGCAATTGTCACCTGGAGGATACTGCTATGACTGGGCACCTTGGTGGGAAAGGACTAAGCTCAGTCGAGTCAGCACCAGCTAACACACACTAACCACGTCGGCATTAGTCGGTAGAGGATGGTCTCCCTTCATAGGTATATCCCGGGCGAGATTCAGCTTCGCATATCTGACTTATCCTTATCCCGAGCTAAATGTCACGGTAAAGTCGACCCAGGGTTGAGCGGGCGAACGGACGGATGAATCCTCCCTGAACGCACGAACGACAACGCCGAACACCGTGTCCCCCCCCCCCCCCCCCCCCTCGATCGCCGTGTCTCCCTGCACAACCGCACTAACACTTCCCTAATAGCCACATTTCCTACACAGCTGCCTCATCATTTGGTAGATTTGGAGGAGACGCCCTACACCGAATTTCCGATGAACGATATATTTTTCCAATAGTTTTCACCGTGTTTCTGGTATAGGTAAAGTTTTGACTAGCCATCTTTAAACCGGAAAAAAAAAATACATATATATATACATATATATACATATATATATATACATATATATATATACATATATATACATATATATACATATATATATATATATATATATATATATATCTGCATGTGATAGAGCAAATAACTCTAAGAAACTTATCTTCTATGAACTTTCGTCGCAAATCAGAAATAACGAAGTCATTGGACACACAAGTGTCACAGAGCCCGAAATGAAAAACAATATTTTAAAAATCGCCATCCGATATCCTTTCCTACTTTTTGTAAACAAAACAATGATGCCGTTTTATTTTGTTTCATTTATTGTAATACTGTCATTTCGTAATTAGATAAATTCCGCATAAACATGAAGGTGATTTTCTTTCTACATTAAAATATCTGACAATACACGAGTAATACCATCATAAAATAATATTTACAGTAACTATGACATTTCTTACTCTGCGCAAGTCTGTCTGGTCCATATTACGGGCAAGAGGGAACTGAAGAATTGCGCGCGATTTTCAAAAACAACAATGTTACCGAATGAACTGCGCACGAAACTTTTTGAAACTTTTATTGTATACCACATGCGGGTAACATTTGACACGAGAGCCAATAGTAGTACAGGAAATAGTATAAACTAATCACATGCCACCATTTGTGCCACACGTATGTATAATGAGCAAGGAAAGCAAATATACCAAATCTTTGCTCAAAATGAATCTCAGGTGCGTGGGGTGTGATCCGCATTACTATAGAGTTATATCTGATTATTTTGAAAAAAAAAAAAAATGATAACGCTATAGAGTTTCTGAGAGCACACGGTATTTTGCCAAGAGCGGTACGTTGCCCGCATTGCGATTTACCTTGCAAATATCGTGAAGATCGACATGTGGTATTGTGGCAGATGGAAAAAAATTGCAAAGACAAAACGGCGTAAAAGTTGCGTTTTCTCGACCAGCGATTACACAGGCACAATTCTGCAGGGGACACATTTGTAACCTTTTAAAGTATTTTTTATTTTGTGAATCATTGGCAAAAAAAAAATAATAATAAAAAAAAATAAAAAAATCATGCACAAATTATTGAATATATTAGTATTTCAAAGCCTAGCGTAGATTGGAGGAGTTTTTGTTCTGAAGTAACCGAATATTGGTTACAAAATCAAAATTCAATAGGAGGTGCCGGTGTAATAGTTGAGATCGACGAGACGCTGCTCGTGCGCCGAAAGTATAATAGGGGCAGACAGTTGAGCCAGTTGTGGGTCTTTGGGGGTATTGAGCGTGTGAGTAAAAAGAAATTCATTGTGCCACTGGTTGGCACTGATCGCAGTGCAGGCACGCTCATACCCCTTATTAGGAAATATATAAAACCAGACAGTGTGATATACAGTGATGGATGGGCTGCCTACCGTAACCTACAACACCATGGTTACAAACATCTGAGTATTAATAATTCTGAGAACTTTGTAGACCCGCACGACCATATATACACCCTGAAAGAATGGGTCAAGCGACCAAGTATTAGGGCCGCTTACATAACACAATACCTGGCCCGTTATTTATTTATAAAAGATAACGATAGAAAGGATTCTCCAGTCACCTGCCCCAGTTCCTCTTGATGATAGTTCTGCAGTGAGCGATTAGGTAAGAGTTAAGAGTTCACAATAACGTGATTGTGTGTATGCATATTGCCCCCCAATATATATATATATATATATATATATATATATGTGTGTGTGTGTGTGTGTGTGTGTGTGTGTGTGTGTGTGTGTATATATATATATATATACATACATATATATATACATATATATATATACATATATATATACATATATATACATATATATACATATATATATACATATATATACATATATATATACATATATATACATATATATATACATATATATACATATATATATACGTAATACAAAAAAATTACCATTTTTTCTTATGAAATAGCGATAATTTATTATTGTCTGAAACTGTAGGACAAGGACACCATGTATAACGACCAATTATTGACACCTTAGCGATTATACGGTGTTACCAACTGAGAAATCCTAGCCAATGAAAACTTCAGACAATGACGTCAGAGTTTTCTGATCAATCAAAGTTTTTTTTTCGGAAAGCCCTGCCCTCGCCCATGAACAACGTTCAGTGTGTATCTTCCCGGTGCCCAAGCGAGTGTACGTGTGGAAACATAATATAGAAGCCGGCTGAAACTTTTACACATTGCGAAATACACCTATCACTGGAGATATTACTACGCTGAGGATTATGGTGAAGCGTAATAACGGAGACGTGACAATATAAGGTTAGTAAAATTTAAGTAACGTTGAACGAGAACCGGCGAAATCTACATATTTTTTGCACGAAGTACAATTCAGTTAATAAGCAAATTCATGCAATAAAAAACATAACTCTAATAGGACAATGATACAGGCAGTATTAAAACAAATTATTACCGATTTGGCTATTGCAACCGACCGCAGCTGAATGACTGTGCCGTCGCTGCGCGCGACGAAATCAGGCTAAAGCTTTCGTAGTTCTGCGGGACGAGTAATAATGTTTAGCTGCGCGGCCCGAAGTATCGCCACGGCCTCCGAAGTATTTTCAGCTCAGGCAAAGGTCAATAAATTCCTTCTTACATTTTAAGACAAGTATAAGTATTGAACGGTTACCATATTTAACGACAATCATCACTAAAATTTGCAAGCTTTGTTACTAAAATGTGTTTTTATTTGAGAATTTCCATCTCCGTGCGCGACACGTTACTGCTTTTTTTTTTTTTTTTTTTTTGCTTTGTATTTATTAACGAAGTCAATCAAAAAACCGTTGTTATTTGAGGAACTATTAATGAAGCCTTACGTATAAATTTGAAACGGTTATCTGGAAACTTTCGAAACGCATTTTTCGTAATTGCATAGGTGAAACATGGCCACTGTCCCCGTAGAGTTTCAGCAAACCCGATTATAAGTTATTTTAGTGTTTTTCTTGTTTTCCTGTGTGTAAATCATGCTAATTCCCCTCTAAATACAGTGCGAAGCCGAAACTTACACATGGGAATAAAAGTTCCGCTACTCACCAACTAGCCAAATGCGACGGAAAGCTACAGCATAACAACGTTAAACTGCGAGGGGAGATTCCATTCCAAAAAAAATGGTTTCGAAAGTCGGAGGCTGGTTGAAACTTGAAATTTACTATATCGTTATATAATGGGCCTCGCCCCCTTAAACCCCTGGTCTACAAAATCTTTACCTCGTATGTTGCGGCAGGAGAGAGCCCAGACCCAGTAACCATTTTACCGACACCTTACCTTAAGCATTGACATAGGCCTTTTGTCACTGGGATCGCCGGGGTCTTCCTAGTCTTTGTTGTTGTCTTTTCTGTAATGGGCACAACACTTAAACAGGCAGTACACCGTGATTTCGCTTGTATAATAAACTCGCGGCGTTATTTCGATAATATTTTGCAATGTAATCGAAATAGATATTATCACACCCGACACACTATCTAGCCATGATGGAACTGATTTGAATTTCAACCGCCTTCTTCTAGGCCCAGCGTCTCTTGTCACGTGATGATCTATTTCATATCTGATTGGTTCTATTGTGCTGGACGTCACTGCCTATGGTCATATCACGTCCCAGCGCAAATCTGATTGGCTCATTTGATTTCCCTCGCTTACGTCATCCGCTACGAATCCGTCCGATTTTCCGTCATTTTCAACGTTTTTTTTTTTTGTTTTGTTTTTTTGTCGCGGCGCTGGGGGCGTAAGGTAGCTGCGTTTCCTAGATTTTACACCTTCTTTATTGCCGTTATTATCAATATGCGAAGAAATTGTTATAGAAGAAAACGTTCATAAAATGATGTGTTTTACTAGTTGGTAAGCTCAGATTCTGTTTTTTAGATGTGGGGTGTCTCATCCAATAATACCCATCATTCATTATATTCCATATGTTTAAAGGTGCAAATTGGGCTTGCCTTACGGTGCAGGGAAGGTGGTTGGTAATGGCGAACCTCTCACGAACGTATGCATCTGTATTTCACTGAATTTAGTATTATCCATAACATCGTTACACTTTCATTAGGTGTTCGTTTTCACCGGAATATTGGGGAAAAAAACCTAAGACCTAAGGAGCTCAAACAGCACTAACCAAACCACTTCCACTGTAAACAAATCACTTCCGAATCGGGCAATAGGTACTGTGACAATAGAGCTGGCAAATGTGCCGATAGATGGCAGCACACGCGCTACATATGCAAGTAACAGGTGTTTCTGTTAAAAATATGCATGCGTATAAATATAAAACACTTGATTTAATAATGTACATTTGAAAGATACGCATTTCATTTTAAATTGTACAAAGCTACATGTGCCAAGACATTTTATGCAGGATAACCGTGCTTGATTTTTTTATCCGTTTCTTTGTTTTGCTACAAGCATACTGCTCCGTATGTCGCAATAGAGAATACAGAACATTTTAGACAATATATTTTTCCCAGATGTGTATGAATGTAATTACCGCGTTATTTGCCATGTCAGTTTTTCTGTCTTATTTTGCTCTAAGATTGTAAAATTCGTTGTTTCACGCACACACACACACACACACACACACACACACATATATATGTATATATATAAATGAGTGTGGATGTGCATAACTATATATATGTGTATATATATATATATATATATGTGTGTGTGTGTGTGTGTGCGCGCGTGTGTGTGCGTTTGCGTGTGCGTGTGTGTGTGTGTGCGCGCACACACACACACGCACGCACACAAACACACATGTGGGGACAAGGGGCGGTTATGGAGAGAAAGAGAGAGAAAAAATATATTGAAACATACGCACAAGAATGCTAGAAACACACACGCAAGCACTCGCTCCGAAAACCCTCTGAGCTGCAAAACCTTCAAAAGAATCGCTTTCCCGAGATCAACCGCGGCCGCTCGCTGGGGCTCCGACCAGGGCCGACCATAGCAAAACGACCCTTTTCCGGGGAATAAGGATGAAGAAGAGTGGCACTGAAGTAGAAAATGCTGGGCTGGGCGATGGCGTATCGGGTCTGGTCAAAGCCGTCGTCCAGATTTTGGGAAAAGGCTTGATATTCACAGCGTTTCGTTAATAGTAATAGTCCTATAGTCCACTTTGGCAATAAAGAGCTTCTACAAGCCAAGGTTTTCTTTCGACCCTTTCCATTATCGAAGAGAAAAGACATGGTTGACATAGTCATGCTATCCACTGACCGCGCCTTTGAACTGAAGCGTATCTTATGACTTTTTTTTTTATTATTTTTCTTTCTTATCAGATTTTTTATTTTATTTTATTCTGAAAGCGGACTACTGCCACTCTCGCCTCAGCAGGGCTTCGTTAATGGAGAGTGCGGCCAGCGTAACGACCTCTGCTATCTGCTTAAAATCGAGGGTCTGCCTCGGGAAGACCCAAACCTCCTCGACGAGGTTAAGGAATTTCCACTTACAGTTCCACCTCATGAGGTTTCTGATGGGTAATCTCCGACGTCGTCACGACCGCTTTCGCAATGCCACACGCACTAAGTGGATAGCCAGAAGCTTCAACCGGAAAGTCTACCTTCGAGGTGAAAATAGGAATAGGGGAAAAGAAATATATATATATATATATATATATATATATATATACATACACACACTTATATATATATATATATATATATATATATATATATATATATATATATATGTGTGTGTGTGTGTGTATTACTTTTCTTATTTTATAGCTCCTGACTACATCCCAAATATTGGGATACACAGTGATCATTCCGTTTAATGAAAGAATATATATATATATATATATATATATATATATATATATATTTATATATGTATGTACATATATATGCATGTATGTATGTATATACACATAGATATACATATATATGTATACATATATATACACATGTATATGTATATATACATATGTATGTGTATATATACATATATGTGTGTATATGTATGTATATATGTATTTATGTACACACATACACACACACACACACACACACACACACACACACACACACACACACACACACACACACATATATATCATCATCATCATCATCGAGTCCCGCCCACTACTCCCTGTTCAAAAAGAAAACAAACACCATAAAAGCAGCAACGACCCCCCAGAGACCGGCAACAAGGGCAAATCACAAACGGCCCAGCGTCCCCCTCTGTCTCCGCGAACCCGGCGTCCCCGTGCTATAAATGGCCTTCGTCGCAGAATCTGAACTCAGGCCCGAAGCCGTTCCTCCGTCGAGCCCCGTGAGCGGAGATTTATCTGACTTCTTGATCAGACAGTCGCCGTCACGGACCTCCGCTGAAGCCCTAAGGAAGGAAGTTATATCTCACGCCGGAGGAACTGCCCTGACGTTCCTTCGTCTGCCTCGCCGTCGTCCGATCGTAAGGCTAGGGATCCCGAATGCCTGCTGTTAAACCTTGACAAGCTTTGTTCAGCGACGGTCATGGACTCTACAGTACGGCGGTTTATGGGTTTTAGAGGTTCTACTGCCGCGCCGAGGGAGGGTATGAGGTCGTAGGTTATGGCGGTGGGGCGGTCGTGGACTGTGCTCTGTGATTTTAGTCGTTTGTGTGTGTTTGTGTGCGAGTTAGTATGTGTGATTGTGTATTTTCATCTGTATAAAACCATACATTTGTAGATGCATGAGCTATACACATGTATTCGTCGTAGATATTCACGTATTTTCGTAGATTATTAAATAGTATTTATCAGTACGACATAACAGCAAGATCGGTTTGCCTTGCAGCTATGAAGAACGCTTCCAATTATCCATAATTTGTGCATGACAACAAGACCCTTGATTTGAAAATAAAATGAATCAAGGAGAACGCAGTAAGGAAAAGAAAATAAGACAAGGGAAAAAAAAAACGAAATGGTAGAAGGTACACACACACACACACACACACACACATACAAATGAAATAAAAGAAATACACAAAAAAAAAAAAAAAAAAAAAAACGTAAACACGTCACTGAAAGGCAAGCGAAACTGAAATGTAAAATATCACCTCGTAATAGAGCATAAAAGTCCTCTCCTTTTTCTTCCTTCGTGTGAAATTTCGTTTATATAATGTCAACACGGAGTATTTCACAGCCTGGAGGACCTGCCGCGCCAAGCCCTTATTCTTGTCCAATTTCCACAAGACTTTTGTGAATGTAGAAAAGAAAGAAAAGAGAGGATTGGAAGACAGACGAAAACTAAAAGAAAATGGGAAATGTGACAATAGCACAAAAATGGGATAAATTAGAAAAGAAAAGGGGGGAGAGGAAAAAAAAAAAAGAGAAGACCTGAGAATAGTGACAAAGCCGGGTCCCGACTGGCTGGAGCCTAAGATAAAAGTGCATTATCAATTTTCCGGTAAACTCCAGAACGGAAGCTGCACAGTGGAGAGCTTCGAACGGATGAGGGGAAGGGAGGAGGGCAAGAGGTGTGTGGGGAGGGAGGGGGGGGGGGCAAGACAAGTCTCACCATAGCAAGTACTTGACGATCTCTCACTCATTTTCGAGGGGAGAGAAAGGGGAAGGATGTTAAGGGGAGGGCGAGGAGGGGAGGAGAGAAGGACATGTCAACGTAGCAAGGACTACGAAAAAAAAATAAAATAAATAAAATAAATGTCACTCACTCGCGGCGGAGAAAGGAGACGGGGGAAGGGAAGGGGGAAGGGCGGGGGGGGGGGGGAAGGCGAAAGAAGGAGGAAGGGAAGAGGGGAGGTAAGGATGAGAGGGAGAGGGGAAGGGAGGAGAGAAAAGATGAGGGAGAGGGGAAAGGAGGAGGGAGGGGAAGAGCTAAAGGAGAAAAGGGGGGGGGGGAGAAGGAGGAGGAATCACAAGAATGGTGGAGGGAGGTGGAAGGCCAAGCTGCAA
>NC_061839.1:11773739-11776239 GCF_019202785.1 Penaeus chinensis
TGACAATATACGTTCCTGACACATGGATATCTTCTACTCTTTTGTAGAGAAAGCTTGTTATACCGGGCAAGAATGGTGTAGCGAACACCAACCATACCAGGAACAAACGCATTCTGTGAGAAAAGAAGTGAAGAATAAATAACCCAAACAATGAAATCAACTTTCAGGTAACGTGCAAATAAAATTGGAATACTGAGAATACTGTTGCAAGAAGAAAAAGCTCGACAAAATCGGTATTAACCTTGGTCAAGCAGAGGGCAAGCGTGCGAGGCGGGGGCTGACGCTCAAATGAAGCTCGCGGTGAGCATTCCGACGCTGGATGGTGATTTGTTTTCTTGTCGCTGCTAACAACGCTAACTATTAGCGTTATTACATTGGTAACTCAATGTCACTATCTCCGTATTGTAGCAAGAGCCGACTTGATAACGGTACTACCGCTTCAGTCACTATATAAAAGGATTTATACAACAGCTAACGTTAAAGATATATCTTTGACGGATATTTAAGTACAAAACTCAGAGCCTACGAAGGCTCGGGTTCTAAATTACCAAATTCACCACCTCTACTTCTTGCAGCTGCATTATTTTGTCGCCTTCCCTCTCCTGACGCACATACACTGCATCTTACAGGTCACAGTGTCATCCGTAAACATAATGGACCTTGGAGACTCCTGTCTGATCTCGTTGCCAGCCATTCCATCGCCGGCACAAAAGGGCTCTGAGCTGATCCTTGAAGTAGCTCCATCTCATCTTGAACTATCGGCCAAAGGAACTGTTACGTTTGTACTGTTCTTCCCTGGCCTGAAACCAAGTTCCTACCCGCAGATCATCACCTCTCCTATCAGTCTACCTTCTACTACTATATCCATAATTCCATGTCATGCAGTTATTATTGGGACCAACCGCCTTTCCATTCCTTATCCTCACTTCCTCCTTAATAATCTATTGCACTCCACATTGTCCATCCTTCTCTCTCTCCTTTCACTCAATTTCTTTACTCATCACCTTTTCAGATTTTCAATTCACGCTCCAAATACATTTTCCTATCTTTTTAGCGCATTCCTATCTACTTCTTTTACTACTCTAACCTGCATGTACTTCCCTGCTTGGTCCCTCTGTGTGGCTCAGCGGCCTTGGCCCCAGGGTCTTTTCATAGTGTCCAAGCTTTTCCTTAGCTTTCGTCATCTGTGTCCCCATGCACTTTAATGTGTTTTCTTGAATTCTCAGTCTATCCCAATTCTTTTTCGTCGGTGTCTTCCTTCTTATACATTTCAGGAAGTCCTTATTCCTTACTCATACGTAAATATGCATACCTAAACACACACACACACACACACACACACACACACACACACACACACACACACACACACACACACACACACACACACACATATATATATGTATGTATGCATATGGCTGCCTCGATGGTCCAGTGGTTAGCGCACGAGACTTCGAGTTCAATTCCCCGCCGCAGCGGTCGTAAAAATACCTGCGCTCTTACTGCAGGCTCGAGCCCGAGAAAACGACATATCGGCTTGATAAGTCAAACGCAGGTGTCGTAGGGGAAGTCATGGCCGTGGCACAAGTGTTAGCGCGCCGAACCGCGGTTGATTAGGAAGGGCATGCAATCAGGCAAGGGTGGCTCTGCCATATAACCTCTCAGTAGTGAACTGAGAGAGGCCTATGTCCTGCAGTGGAATGAATGGCTGTTGAAAAAAAAAAAAAATATATATATGTATATGTTGTCTTGTTTATCACTAGTGCGTTTGTTCTTCTTCTAGAGACGTGGCTAAAATGTCTATCTTGGTTTGACGGCGGTATAAGTCTCTTAAAGCCCCGGATGAGGTCTCGGCCAAACAGTATTTCTACCGCCGTATTTAGTGCGTTAAGGCCGTGCTGATTTCAAAGTAGCCAAACTGTATATACAGTCGTGATTAGTCCTTTAAGGTTTATCGTCAGCGGAAGACAAGACTAAATAGGATATTTGTATAATATGAAGGTTTAAACATTAGTCCCGTTTTAGTGTCTTTTTTTATCTAATTTCCTGAGAATATTATGTACAACGAACTGAGGACTAACAAGTAGTTTTGACACCATAAACAAACAAACAAACAAACTTGTGTTAGTTAAACATGAAAAGATAATATATTTTACAAAGTACACATAATATATTTACTGTGGGAGAAATTCGAGGCTAGGGAGAGACTATGATATAACCAAATTTCAAGGGATACTACGATATTACTGCATGATCCCCCTTCTAGTGACGAGGAAGAAGGAACGATACAGATTTCTTTGGTTGAACATACAAAGACTGGACATAGTTTGCGAGGTAGTTAGGTACATCTAGCAAGTAAGCAGGTTTAACACGACCGATGGCGATTGTGTCAGAAACAGTCTTCCTTGTGCATCTAAGAACTTCATATGGACCTTTATATGGCAGCTGTAGTGGACGTCGGATGGAATCTACTCGGACGAACACATGGGTACAATCATGG
>NC_061839.1:11781239-11786239 GCF_019202785.1 Penaeus chinensis
CCAGAGAAAGGTTTAGCCAAACGCTGCCACTATCAGAGGTGATCGGTCTCATCGGTGCGCCTGGCTTGTTTGCTTTCGGGAGACTTCTTATTCATCCCTTTTCTGCATAGACTTTTAATTGTCCATTATCGTTAAAAACTATCTTGTGGCCACATATCATGATCGATGTCTTTAATTTGCATTTTAGCTATCCAACCATGGGAACGAAATCACCAAAGGGGTGTGTTGCTGGCTACTGTGTAGAGTGTGCAGCATCGCTCAATCGCTAAGGTTTCTGTCTCCCTGTAGTATGCAGTATCACACATGGCAAACACTCCCTAAAGAAGGAATGTACTACAGAAAGGTGTACTATCTCTGCTCATAGGCCTTGTTGCATCATTTCCTAGTTTATTTTCACTCTTGACTTCTCCAGTATGAAAAGCCCTCTAGTTCGGCACACTAAGTCACTCGGACAACCATGACTAGGTTTCTATTGAGGCATCGGATATTAGAACATCCAGGATTCATTTCTGGCGAATCCACAATGGACCACACCCCTGTGTTTCGAGTTGCGAGTCTGATTAAAGGCTGCTTGCATCGTACATTGTCTTCAACAAGGCATTTGATTTGAAGCATCATAAATCACTGAGAAGTTTAGGCAAGTCTGTGAATTTAAGAGTAAGGCAAGGCTGAGGTATCTAAGATAATCTGCCTTTTCGACAAAGTCAAGAGCGGGTAAAAAAAAAAAAAAAAAAAAATTAATTGCTGTTTTAGAGCTTTTATTATTTATGATTTATTTGAAAATCAAACAGATGTAAGTATAATTACAAATTAAAGATAGAGAGTTACAAAACAAACACACAAACAAGCAGAAACATGTACAAACACACAAATAAGAACATATAAAAGACAGTGAAATCAAACAATAAATCTTAATCAAACGACAGAGAAACTAATCAAATGACGTGAAGCGGGAACTTTTGTATCTTTTTCTCCTTGGAAAGGCTGTTCAGGCAAGGAAGGGGTAACGCTCTTCCGACCAACGCAGTAGCACCTTCTTGGCCTTTCTTATCGGTACCTTCGTTTACTCATCTACTCTTTCTTTCGTTTTACTCATCTACTCTTTTTTTTTTTTTTTTTTTTTTTGTGTATCGGCTATAGAAAGTAGGCGATCGAACCGATAACAGGACAATGATTATTATATTACGTATTCCAGGGTATAGGTATACATACTTTTGTATATTGTGTAAATATCAATAACGATAACAGTAAAATATTAGCAACATAACTTCCAATACATAATTCAGGGTTAATACCCATTACTGATACCTTTATTTATCAATTACAGCAATCTGTGTGTGTGTGTGCGCGTGTGTGCACGCTCGCATATGTAACATATGCGCGCGCATGTACCAAAGACTAAAAAGATTTTCGTTCCCTTTCGTTGTAAAACATATTTAATTACATATTTGAATGATAATATTTCTTTCCGTTACATATTTGTGCTGTGCCTACATGGAAATTACATGTTAATCTGGAACATAGAGATGCCGTCGACTGCAAGATTGCCCAGCAACAAGAGCGTTTGAAAATGCGCAAAAATGTAGTGTTTATTTACTTATTAATTACGAATGAAAATACAAGAAATTATTTGGTTGTAACATTGAATTTGATTTATATCAGAGTTTGTGTGTGTTTTATATTATCTGAAATGATCTGTTTGTGGATATGATTTTCATTCATTTACGAGTATGGCAGCGCTATAAACTGCACTGCATAAATGATGGAATATTCGAATGAATGTGAATGATTAATTGTGTGAATAGATTACTGAAATATAAGGAAATATCAATAGATAATCAATATAAACAATGTGTTTGCATTGTTCGTATGTATCACGGGGAATTCATATATTAATAAATTATAAAGCTGTTGGCTATCCTTCATCTCCCATCAAGGAAGTGCATTGTGTGAAAAAATGTTGGCAAGCATACGTGATGGCTGATTACAGAAGAAGCGGTTGAACTATTTTATAAACCATTATTTTCCTTGATATTAAGGTATTGTTTGAAAAAAAATAAAAATCCATAATTGTTATTTTTATAAACGAAAACTGCTTCGATAACAATACATTGCAGAATCAAGATATAATAACATATATAATATTCAAGGTGCCCTGTACTCTCTCCGTAAACCAGTCTACCTGGAACGCCAATGCATTCATTTGTACAAGGGCCATCAGGCACAAACATGGCCTTCGTTTTTAAAACCAGACCATCAGAAACAGGTTATCGGTTGATGATTTTCAAATCTACACTCTATCCCCATAATATTTTTTAACTGATGAAGAGGTTCTATGCTGCAACGAGTTATTTAATAGCTACACGTGTAAAACTGATACTTAAATTTACTGTTATATAATCTAGAAATAATAGATATAGTATTTTCAGTATCTTTAAATCTCTAATCTGTAATTGTTTCCCCAATATTGATTATTGCTGCAATTTATAACTTGTCATAGAGTAACTTTCGTAACATAACATATACCCTAATACTTATATGCATCTAATTACGAAAAACAGTATATGGTTAGCTGTCTGTTTGGATGGATTAATTTACGTGGTTTTGGTGTGGAGAATTTCAAATATCTCGATGTGTCAGAGATAGCTAAAGAGTGATTATTGATGCTGGACGATCATCAATGAAGAAGCTAGCTTTCCCACTTATTTTTTGCTTTTATAAATCGGGATCTTGTGGAAGAGTGATACGTGTTATGCAGTGTATGTTTTGAAAGATGGTAGATATTATTTAATTGAAATTATAATATGTATGGCTTCGTTGGTACCTGGGTTGGGTTATTCCCTTATTCGATCATAATGAAAAGCCATGTAAACAGAATTCAGATTAACGACGCAAACTAGTAATTACAGCCATGTGTAGACGACCTAATATTTTTTCTCCGGCTTTTGATAGACGCTTCATTGAGCAGACGAAGACTAAGGCTACAGAAGGGATATGTTATTTTGACGTCACAAAAAAATAGGTTATGCCTTATTGAAGCAAAGCGACGAGACCTGTTACTGCCCATGTAGTAATGATTCACTGGCGATTCAACCATTCATCTGAAGCAGTGGTCCCCGGCCATTTCTCTCCATTATGGCACCCTAAACTCTTTCTGTCACCCTTTTCGTTAAGTGCCCTCAGCTACCCCGCTTGTAATCTGCAGCAAAGTACATAACCGTACGTATTGCACATAGGGTTCACACTGTATCTGTAGATTACATTATTCCTTAGAAACACCACTCTAGGTGCTCTACCCCAGTCTGAAAACCGCTGACGTAGAGTATGGCTCTGGAGGGCTACCATCCTGATTTTTTCGTTAATTTCTTTGAAAAAATCATGGTGCTTAGTAATGTTTCCCCTTGTTTCTCTGTACAATAGCACCAAAATAAAATACAGTATTGAACACACAGTAATATTAGTAAGTACAACCAACAGACTGACACGTGATTCTGAAATATCAACCAAGTATGCATTTCTACTTGAAAATGAACCAGATAGGCTTCTTCCACCATTCCAACACCTCGCCTTAAACAACCAAAACGAAAACTGCCACGAAAATTACCCGAGTTTAAGGGACCAGATTTCACGGCTCAGGATGGATGTCAAATGCCTCGACATCATCAATGGCATTTATGCATATATAGCCATCGACCGGACCAGTGCCACAATCCTTTATGACGACATCTTCGGGCAAGCTGCTACGGTACTGGTAAACGCCGCAGTCGACGAAATTCGAGTAGTACCAGTACTCTACATCGTTCTGCCAGTAGTAAATCTTGTCTTCGTTCTCACTGTCGTGCTGGATGGTAAGGTTTAGAAGTTCAAGTGCTATAAATAAGAAAAAGGAAAAATTAGATATTGCCCATCACTCTTCATATGAATACACACACACACACACACACACACACACACACGCAGATATGTAAGTGTATATATACATGTATACATACGCATATATATACATATATATGTGTGTGTGTGTGCGTGTGCGTGTGCGTGTGCGTGTGTGTGTGTGTGTGTGTGTGTGTGTGTGTGTGTGTGTGTGTGTGTGTGTGTGTGTGTGTGTGTGTGTGCGTGTGTGTGTCCCCACGTGTGTGTGTTGTGTAATTTAGCGTGTCCGAGTGTGAAAAAGAAAGAAAGAAAAAAACACAACCAGAAAATGAGATTGAATCGCAACGTTTCGACGAACAAATAAGCGAATATGTAAAGATAATTCTTGAAATCCTATATAGTTTCTTCTTTTATACATTTCTGTCATTTGTTCGTCTGATAAGGAACTGTGGACGAGTTCTTATTGTGGATGTTTTCCTTTCCAACCGTGTGTACATGTTATATCTATATATGTATATATATATACATATATATATATATATATATATATGGATATCTATATATACACATGTGTATATATATGTAAATATATGTATATATACGTATATATATAAATATATATGTATATATATAAATATATATGTATATATATAAATATATATGTAAATATATTAATGTGTATGTATGAATAGATAGATAGATAGAAAGATATAAGTGTGAGAACAATAAACAGTAAGCGTCATATTACCGCCCGCCCCCGACTGCCAAATATAAGTTCCTTCATTTTCTTTGTCTTCTTTGAGGGGAATCGATAGCTCACTGTAGTTCATCTTGTCGGCAACTTGTAGCATCCAGTCCCAATCAGCAAAGCTCTTGGGTATGTACTTGTGCGACCAACGCCACTTACAGGCACCATAAATGCTCCCTATCTTGTTGGCCGGATCGTCATGCGCGGAGAAAGTACACCAGGCGGTTGTAGAAGTAGTCCTTCACAAAGCCAAGTTCTTGGTACATATCTGGGGGGAAAGTGGTCGGTGCAGTTGCGTGTGCTTTGCAGATTTACACACACACACACACACACACACACACACACACACACACACACACACACACACACACACACACAC
>NC_061839.1:11798739-11801239 GCF_019202785.1 Penaeus chinensis
CTTGAATGGTCCCTTCGACCTCAGTAAACATTTACCGACCTATTTATTCATCCTTTCGACCCTCTGGCTGTTTATAGAACCCCTTATTTGAGAACTTCTGATTTACACGCAAAGAACTGGGGAGAATACAGATCATCAAGACTATTAGACAGTGCTGTGCAACACGGTGCATTGCGAAATATAGAAAAGAGAGATCATATCGTTATGTCTGGCTGGGATCTCGTTTCACTCAGCTGTGAATCTCCAGGCAGATCGTGACTTAGTAGCACAATAGCTGCACAAACTACAGTTCCAGGCCTTAAAACAAATGAAAAAAGCTCTGGACTTATAAGAGTAAATGATCTCTTAATGTTCCTCTTGAGGTCCATTTCGCACCATTCATCTCATGCATACACAAATGCTAGTACAAATATACTTATGTAAGGGTGTAAATGCATACAGGCTATTATGAATGCTAAACGATGCTCAGGGAGTCACAGACCAAGCTGCGAATGCACATTAGAGTTCAGGATGGATATCATAAGCTTCAGGATCAGGAATTCCAGCCTTGCATATGTAACCCACGTAAAAGTGAGAACAGTCTACTATAATTACATCTTCACTGGCATTGCTTGGAGAAACGTGGAGTCCGCAGTCGATTGCGTTACGGTATTCTATATATGGTTTTCCATCACTCCCTTCCACATAGTCGTATTCTTCGTCATATGTGTCATTCCGGATTGAAATGTTAAGATTCACAAGTTCTGAAAATAGAAAGGAGGACAATTGTTATAAGTTTCGAGTTTAAAATTTATTAAGCTTTTATATACTGCATAAGGACAGGAAGAAATAAAAAGTAAGGGTTTGTAAGAGTATATATATATATAAATATATATATATATATATATATATATATATATATGTGTGTGTGTGTGTGTTTGTGTGTATGTGTGTGTGTGTGTGTGTGTGTGTGTATGTGTGTGTGTGTGTATGTGTGTGTGTGTGTGTGTGTGTATGTGTGTGTGTGTATGTGTGTGTGTGTGTGTGTGTGTGTGTGTGTGTGTGTGTGTGTGTGTGTGTATGTGTGTGTGTATGTGTGTATGTATGTATGTATGTATGTATGTATGTATGTATGTATATATATGCATGAATGTATATTTGTATGTATTTATTTACATGCATATAACCATATATATATACATACATATATGTATATATATATATATGTGTGTGTGTGTGTGTGTGTGTATGTATACACACTCAAACACACACACACACACATATATATACATATATATATATTCATTGACCAATTTGTATATATATACAAATTTATATATATATATATA
This sequence comes from Penaeus chinensis, assembly GCF_019202785.1. Lineage (NCBI taxonomy): Eukaryota > Metazoa > Arthropoda > Malacostraca > Decapoda > Penaeidae > Penaeus > Penaeus chinensis. The sequence goes on from NC_061839.1 coordinate 11,800,068, forward strand.
TATATATATATATATATATCTATACACACACACACACACATATATATATATATATATATTTATATATATATATATATATATATATATATGCATATAAACACAAACACACACGCGCGCACACACATACACACACACACACATATACACACATACACATACACACATATACACACATACACATACACACACACACACACACACACACACACACACACACACACACACTCACTCACTCACATATATATATATGTATATATATATATTTATTTAAATATATATATATATGTATGTATGTATGTAATATATATATATATATATATATATATATATATATATATATATATAGACACACACACATTTGTCAACTACAGCTAATGTAAACATTTAGTTACCATATGATGGAACCCATTTATATGTCCCTTCGTTGGTTTTATCCTCTCTGAGCGGGATCCACATTTCGTTGTAGTCCATTTTGTTGTAAACTTCCATCATCCACTCCCAGTCGTTCATGTTCTTGGGTATGAATACGTGCGACCACCTCCTCCTGCACTGTCGGTTTACTCCGCTATGTGTCACTGGCGGAGCTGTATTATTTGGATAGTAAAATAACCCTCCGTGCTCTTTCACAAACTCCAGTTCTTGGTACATGTCTGTTTTGCGGAGAAGAAGTAAAAGGATATTAATAAAAGGACCAAATCATGTGAGAATATATATAAATGATGCGATAGTATACTGAACACTCTATTAAATTATTTGATAATGTAACATTACGTCGAGAATGTTTTTCTGATGTCATAATGTAATAAGTCACAGCTTTAAGAAATGCATTTGAGTAAATTTACTTCTGTCAAAGTAGAGGTCGTAGTGAACACTCGCTGCGATGCGTTTATAACGTCTGATGATGTGGCAAACTCGGTTCCTCTTGTTGTAGTTAAAAGTGCGACACTCCGGCCTGTGCATCTGACAAACAGCCGAGCATCTTGTAATGGAAGCGTTCTGTCTCGGAAAAAAAGGTAAATAAAAAAACGTTTTCTTTTGTTATAAAAGAATAATCAATTGGAGAATGTTGCAGCTATGTATAACTGCAGTATACAAACAGCTCTAACACAAGCACACATTAACAGAGATCGTCTTCTTTCTTCTTTGGGTGAAATAATCAAGTCATGCATCGC
>NC_061839.1:11806239-11808739 GCF_019202785.1 Penaeus chinensis
TTCTGTTACTAACATTATGATTAGCATTGTTGCTATTTTGTATCATTAATATGATAATAATGATATTATTATTATTATCATTACTATCGTTACTATTATTACTATTATAATTTTTACTATCATTAGTACTATTGATTTTAGTTTTCTGTTACTAACATTATGATTAGCATTGTTGCTATTTTGTATCATTAATATGATAATAATGATATTATTATTATTATCATTACTATCGTTACTATTATTACTATTATAATTTTTACTATCATTAGTACTATTGATTTTAGTTTTCTGTTACTAACATTATGATTAGCATTGTTGCTATTTTGTATCATTAATATGATAATAATGATGATGATAATGATAACAATACTAATGATAATATTCACAATATTATCAATAGCAAAAATGATAGTGATCTTACTACTACTAATATACTAATCATAATATGGATAAGAGTAATAATACAAATTATAATGACGGTAATGATAAAAATCACAATAATAATAATAAGGATATCTTATCAAGGTACCATATCCCTGGGGACGTCGGCAATCACGGCTCTTCACCCATCTCCTTTCCTTTTGCTGATGTGTTTTTTCCTGTTCTCACCAGTCCATCCATATATTTCTGTCTTTTGATAGCCTCTTTCACTTTTTCCCTCTATTTTTCCTACATAGATGATTATTTCAATCTATCCTGTCTCACAATATGTGCTAGGAATCGTGTTGCAATCTTTTTTTTTTTTTGTATCTACTCCTAGTATCTCATTGTTTCTTACTCTTGCTGCCTCGGGATGCTTAGGTATTCTCGAGAACCACATTTCCGCTGACTGAGGTCTTGTTTCATCAGCCTTCAATAATGTCCACGTCAACGACCCATAATAATAGAACTGACTTTACATAACATTTTATAAATCTTTTCCTAATCTTTAACTATATTTCTGTGTTGGTAATGGGGCTTTTTATTTTACTGAAGAGTTTTTTGCTATCCGTTTTTTTATTTATTTTTCCCCTATCCCGTATGTTGTTATTTCGCTCCCCGGATATTTGAAAGCATTGGCTTGTCTGATTACTTCTCCGTTTATTGTTATGTTTATTAAGGTGATCTGTCCAGATTTCATTACCCCCATTACTTCAGTTTTCTCTCTGTTTAATGTTAATCCCTTCTCTCTACTATCCATATCTAGTGCATCTACTACAGGTGTTTCCGCTATTACTGCTGTGCCGTCTGCAAATCGATATAATTTATGTTTACGAGTACTCCCTCAACTTCTATTCCTTCTAAATCTTCAAGATCTCTAAAAATCGTTTCACTATAAGAAGAGATCCCAGGACATCTTCTGTTTTTGATTCATTATTTACTACTCTGGCAGCACCTTCCTCGATCCAATAATGATTTCCTGTGATTCTTAAGTCTTTTCCGTCGATGTTTAATTCATGTGAGATTTTCAATAGGTCTTCATGCCTGACTCGGTCGGACGCCTTTTCGCAGTCGACAAAACATATATATATTTTTTTCTGTACTTCCATTGATCTTTCCATTAATATTCTGAGGACGAACATGGCATCTCTAGTCCCTCTATTCTCCATAAACCCATACAGCTCTTCTTCTTATTTCTGGTATAATTTTGTTTCTTATTCTGTTCATGAAAATTCTTAAAACTATTTTAGTCATCCGATTCATGATACTTATTGTTCTATTTCTGTTCCACTCTAATGTTCCTGGTACTTTGCTGACTGTCATAAACGTGGATTTGCGCGTATATGGTGTTCTCTCTCTCCTTTCTCATGTATTTATCATGCTATATAAAAAGTAATAATGAGAATAATAATGGAAATAAAAATTAATAACAATAATGAAGGTAAGAACAAAAAGAATGATAATAAAGATACTGCTACTACTACTACTACTACTGCTACTAATGAGATTGATAATGATAATACAAATGGTAATGATACCAATTATGATTACTTTGATAAGAGTGTTAACAATAGTAACTCACGCACACACACACACACACACACACACACACACACACACACACACACACACACACACACACACACACACACACACACACACACACACACACACACACACACACACACACACACACACACACACACACACACACACACACACACACACACACACACACACACACACACACACACACACACACACACACACACACACACACACACACACACACACACACACACACACACACACACACACACACACACACACACACACACACACACACACACACACACACACACACACACACACACACACACACACACACACACACACACACACACACACACACACACACACACACACACACACACACACACACACACACACACACACACACACACACACACACACACACACACACACACACACACACACACACACACACACACACACACACACACACACACACACACACACACACACACACACACACACACACACACACACACACACACAC
>NC_061839.1:11836239-11843739 GCF_019202785.1 Penaeus chinensis
TATCTATATATAGGTATATGTATATATATATATGTTTTTATACATATATATATATATACACACACACATTTATATGTGTATATATATGTATACACACACACACACACACACACACACACACACACACATATATATATATATATATATGTATGTATAAACACATGTACCTCTCTCTCTCTCTCTCTCTCTCTCTCTCTCTCTCTCTCTCTCTCTCTCTCTCTCTCTCTATATATATATATATATATATATATATATATATACATATACATATATAATATGTGTTTGTGTGTTATATATATATATATATATATATATATATATATATATATATATATATAGGTACATATATAGGCACACACACACACACACACAGACACACACACACACACCAGCAATGACCGCACTGACCATCTCAGCAGCTGTGACGTACAGGAAGGGAGCTGGAGTGTCACGCCTCCTCCTGCGCCTCCGCTTAAGTACACGCAACGCCCCTCGAACGATGACGTCACAATCCCTGTTGTCCCCGATCCTTAGGGGTAATTATCATAATTATCGTGAGGACACTTATTCTCCACAGAATATTTGTACTCTTTTTTTTTATTAACATAATCTATTTCTTAATTTTTATGTAAATGTGATGGATATATATTTATTGACTCGTTGGATTTGTTCCTACTTTCATATGAATGGAAAAAAAAAAAAATGAAAAAAAGGTTTATATATCATCAATCTCTTATTAGGATTGTCATCATCATCGGTCATATTATTATTATCATTATTATTATGATCATCATAAATATCATCATAATTATTGCTATTGTTATCATAATTATTATAATTTCTATTGTTATTATTGTTATCACTATCGTTATTACTATTATAATAATCATAATTATTAATATTATCATTAATAATGATAATGATAATAATAATAATAACGATAATTATAATTATAACAATAATAGTAATAATAATAATAATAGTAATAATAATAATGATAAATATAATAGTTACCATTATCATTATTATCATTCTGATTATTATGATTATTATGATTGTTATTATTGTTGTTCTTAATAATACAATTATCATCATCATTTTTATAATTCTTATTTTTTCTATATTTTTATCATTGTTATCATTAGTTTATTATTATTATCATTATCGGTGTTATCAGTGTTATTGTTTTCATTATTATCATTATTATTATTATGATATTGATGATGATGATGATTATCATCATCATCATTATCATTCTCATTCTCATTCCCATCATCATCATTCCTATGATTATTACTATTAATATTATCATTATAATAATAATAGTAATAATTATCATTATTATCTTTATTATTATCATAATAATAATAGTAATAATAATAATAATAATAATCACTATTATTATTATTATTATTATTATTATTATTGTCTTTACAATTTTATCATTGCCATTATTGTCGTTATTGTTGTAGCTTTTATCATTATTATAATTATTGTTATTACTGTTATTTTCCTTACTGTTGTTATTTTCAATATTATTATTACTACTATTATTATTATAAATATCATTATTATAAATATCATTATTATAAATATCATTATCATTATTGTTATTATCATTATCATATATGGTCTTTAAATTGCTAGTGAATCACTCTATGTACTTTTTTTGCCCTAGTACTTACCTACGTATTTACCCAGACTCATCACATAAACCGTACCAAAGTGTGTTGGTCTAAAGGCAACCCACACATAAGTTCCCATTTAGCCTCAGCAGTGTAATCCCGCTGGAAAATCACGACATAACTTAATCAATGTTTGTCAGTCGGATTATGTCTTAACTTATTCAGGGATTACAAATATGTGGGTCTGAGAACAGCTGATGAGTTAATGGTGTTGATCCAGGTAAATCTTCTCTTAATTTAACCCGAATCTATTCATCATGCCAAAATTACCGCCCCCCCCCCCTTCAAAAAAAAAAAATAATAATAATAATAAAAAAAATCCGTAGGTAGAAACCGCATGAAAATATCACAAATGTTCAGTAAACATCTAAGTAACACCAGTGGCATGATTTGCAGGATATTAACGGTGGACACGGTAGTTGACCTGTACTTAGGGTACTCCTGTAAGTGTATGTGTTTTTGCTACTTGCGTTACACACACCCATATATATGTGTGTTTGTACATAGTGTTTGTGTATGTGAGTATAATATATATATATATATATATATATATATATATATATATATATGCATGTGTGAGTGTGTGTGTGTATATATACACATATATATGTATATGTTAATATATATTTGTATATATATGTGTATATATATATTTAAATACATATACATATATTTACATATATATATATATAATATGTATATAATATATATATATATATATATATATATATATATATATATATATATTGTATATGTATACATATGTGTGTGTGTTTGTGTATATGGTTGCCAATTGTTCGAGAAAAGGTATAAGATCGTGGGAAGAAAGTAAGATTATTTAAAGAGCGAGGGGGAACTGCCACATGCTACAGCAATTTCCGCATGCCACAGCAATATATAATGTAAATTTCTGAACTCTCCCTATTCCAGCAACGTCATAGGACCATTTTTTACCCCTTTTCTTGTTTTGCTACCTTTTCCATCACTTCTTTTACTTCCAGGAGTGTTCGTTCGAGTTCCGGTAAATCTCATATACCCGTGCAATCATGTATGCAAATGGCGAAATCATGATAATATTACTACTATTAGGCGACCGTTTTCAGGTGATGTATCTCAGTGTTTATAGCGATACAATGGTAATTAACAGATTTATCAACTTAGTGACAGGCGGAAGTTAATGATAATAGTGAATGTAAGAAATGATATGTCCACGAACAAAGCTACTGATAATATCGTGCCAGTTCATTGTACTGCTTTTCTCTTTAACATAGACAGCTTTTGTTTGAAGAAAATTGTTAGCTAAATACGAAAACTCCGTGAAAGATGATGCCAAATCCGACTGATTTTAGGAAAGAAAATACGCGAGAATGTAAGAATCGGTAGGAATTGCCTGGACAGTCTACATATGTAATGACAAAACCCCCTACGAATACAGTGCGTCGCTGGTAAACACTAAACACTTTCCAAGTCAAAGGGAAATCGTCGGTATCATCCTAAGTATGCATTGACAATACCCTTTTGCAAAGATGTTGCTCCGTTCTTTCAGCAATATTTGAAGAAATTATATCAACTTTAACTTAGGCATCAGAGCATTATTAGCTCTTTGCAAAGTTTATTCCACATCTGAGTTTACATTACAATTGCTTCCCCGGGATGTAAGTCGGCAATATAGAACACTTAAGTCTTTGTTAATTTAATGGATTCCTGATGTAACATTTGATTCCATTATTATGAAGCAACAATATCAGGAGAACAAAACATATCAATCCTATAATTTCGCTTCGATTTTCATATTTGCACTTTGCACTTATTCGCAATTACCGTGTGTCCTATTGATCATAATTACTAGCAATTCCCTACACAGTTGGACTACAATTTGTAGTTTTGTTATTTGGACTGTAAAAAGGAAATCGTTCTAGTAAGAAATATAAAACATAATTATAAGAGGGAGACCTAACCTATTTCAAAATATTGTTTACGGTATGAACAGAAGACGTCCGTTTATGAAAGCGTTTCTTTATAATAACAATAACAATACTGGCGTCGATGGATACCATAAGACCTAAGCTATCTTTCTACAGCACTTTTACTATACACGGATCTAACGACGCCCTCGGTCCTAATTTGCCAGGAAAATATATCACAAACTGGAGAGATAAACGGGAATAAACCGGGAGAAACAAAAAGCCACTTTATGTGACCCACCAAGATTAAACACGCCACGAACACATCATATCTACCGCAACCACTTGACCCTGCCTTATTGAAATACCCTGTATATGATAGCATATGCAACATATGGGGATGTTAGTAGCACACTAATTTCAACACAGCTATGTATAATGTAACCCGGGGTGAGTGCATCGGTCATTTGGCAAAATAGAACCTGTACACATCAATCGCCATCATCGTGTTAGCTCGCACAACGCTTCAGAAGACGAAGTCATGCCCACACAGAGATCCCTCTATCTCGGCCATAGTTTTACTCCTACCGTACCTCGAGGGAAAATGAGAAACTGACGACCTTAGGAAAAATCATCCATATTCTTCAATTCCATTGCCTTCTAAATCCCTAGATCATAAATGTAATATCATAATGGAAATGTACTAATATTCAATCAGGCCTTATTTCCTTGAACAAATCATAATCAAGATTGTCGTCCGCGCAGAATGGAACTACAACTGCTACTTAATACAAATAGTATTGACGTATCATTATCACCTTTGTTGATAAGTAATGTCGCTTGGTCGCTATCTAGATTCATCGTGACTAATAATATCCGGGTTTGCTGATTATATCGCTGCACGAGAACAACTAATCGTATCCTTTCAATTTACCATGAAGAAGGAGAAAAAAGACAGTTATCGGAGGGAAAATGAACTTGTCACTCAACTCAGATTATATCATTTTCGTATTGACGATTTTTGGGTATAATGTTATATTAGTTAAAATCACAGTATTCTTGTGGCAATGGTTTCTTAAGTAATTTCAACGGAAATAAGCTATTACTTGGCCCTCATTTACATATAGAATAAATATTTATACAAGCAAATGAATTTGGATAGGAAATAAAAAAAAAAAAAAAAAACGACTGCTCTTGAAATGATTTGATATTAGAACTTGAACATAAATGGATAATGTTTAAATACGACATTCTGTCTGATAATTTAGTAGAATAACATTTTACCCATTTATTGCTGATTAGCTGTCCCATAAATAATTTGCTTAGTTCTACTCCTTTCACACACACACACACACACATATGTATAAATTTGTATATCTATGTATATATATATCTATGTATATATATATATATATATATATATATATATATATAAGTATATAGATATGTATACACACATTTGTATATACATAAATACATACACACACACACACACACACACACACACACACATATATATATATATATATATATATATATATATATACACACACACACACAGTATCTCTATTATGTAATTCATACACACACACATAGACATATTTATATGCGTGTATACTCACACACATACACAAACACACATATATGTATATATATATATATACTTACAATATCTGTATTATGTAATTCATAAACACACAAATATATATAAATATATATATGTATTTATGTACGTATGTATGTATGTATGTATGTATGTATGTATGTATGTATGTATGTATGTATGTATGTATGTATGTGTGTGTGTGTGTTATAATTCTTTCGACTTCTCCCCCTCAGGGGTCGCCACGGCGAAATGATCCGCATATGTCTTGGGTTGTTTTTACAGCCGGATGCCCTTCCTGCCGCCAACACTCCTCATTAATCCAAGCTTATGTATATATAGATATTTGTATTATGTAATTCTTACGTTTCATTTGTTCGTCCGTTACGCTTACATCCAAGGTACACCTAACCAGGTAACACCACTTCCATTTAGCCCAATTGAACCCAAAAATGTAGTGGGCTTATTATGACGCTATTAGTGGTAAGAAACTCTTCGTTATCATAAAAAAGAGGGATTTGTTTGTTTTAGTTTTGGTAATTATGACAATATAGAGTAGATTATACAATTGATCATGTATCTAGATATGTCTGTGTCTATGTCACAGTGCATTCTCGTTGGCTAAACGTAATGACGTCATTAGCTCCGCCCCTTATTTTGATTGGGGCTACCTGTGTAAGATACCTTGCTTACATCTATCGCCTGAAATATGACTGCGGACTTCAAGTTTATTATTATTTACTTCATTATTATTATTATTATTACCATCATCATCATCATCATCGTAATTATGGCTATTATTATTATTATTTGATCATCATCATTCTTCTTCGAGGCAAATACACTGACATGGGAATGGGGGAATGGAGGGGACGCAAAGAGGAAAAAGGGATGGGTAAAGATGTGTGTGTGTGTGTGTGTGTGTGTGTGTGTGTGTGTGTGTGTGTGTGTGTGGAATTAGACAGAAGCAGACGTAGGATTTAAAGTGGGAGAGAGAGAGAGAAAGAGGACGCAAGAGGGAAAGAGGCGTCCATCATACTATTGATTAATTGAGTGATTGATTTTGTTCTGTGGGATAACTATGGATTCTGTTAGTACGTACATATTTGTATATACTAAGAGTAAGACGACTAAACAATTTACTTTTTAGAATAAGTTCCATACATTTCGTTGCTGACTGACAGTATACAGTCACGCCACTTTGTTTTTTTGTTTTGATCTACTCTTGAACATTCATATACATATACATGTATATATATTTTTTCTTTGAAACATTTTTTGACATTTTGCAAACCTGTTAATTTTTTGACATTTTGCAAACCTGTAAATTTTTTGACATTTTGCAAAAATGCATTATATCTCTCTCAAACAATATATGAATAAAAATAATAAAATAAAATAACAATAAAAATAACCCAAAATAAACTAAAGTGAAATAAAAAAAAAAAAAAAAAATCAGGAGCACCGGAGCAAGTAAATCAAAGAAGGTTTTTTGTTTCATGCCTTTATTCAAGCTTTATGTCCACTCTAATTCCACATTTTCTGTAACATGCTTATGGATAAGGGATATCAACATACTAAGAATGTAAAACAGGTGTATTAGTGATTTTACCAGACATTGTGTTGATAAGGTTAGGTCTGAAATTGAAAGGCAGAACGATCGTTATGCTGTTGCACAATAAGAATTGACGTTGATAATATGTGATTCTTGCGTTTAACTTTGACTAACATTACGTAAAGAATATCATGATAAAAGTGGTGAATATCTTAAAAAGCGTGACGACTATTTCGTTTTACTAGGTACATTCTGACTATCTTGGACAACTTACCACAAAATGACCACGTTAAAGCACATGTTGAATAACAGTCACCGTAAATACCTTAGCACAAGATGTTCACTTTAAAATACATACTGCATGACAATTATACGGAATAAATCACACCTTGAATTACATATTGTATGATAATAAACGTGAATGACTCAACACTAACAATATCGACCTACTAGACATTACTAGATACTGTGTGACCAAAACAACACAACAAAGAGGTATCAAAACCACTCCACTTTGTCAGAGAAGCGGATCGGGGTGGATCTCAAAAGCCTCCTCGTCCTTGATGGCAGCTCCGCATATGTAACCATCAGCCGTGCCATTTACACAGTCCTTAATGATGACATCCTCTGGCACGGTCTCGTTGGTGACGTAGACGCCGCAGTCAACGGTGTTGTTGTAGGCCGTACATATACCCTCAGTGCATGGGTAGGTGTATTTACTCTCGTCCACGGTGTCATTTCGGATGACGATCT
>NC_061839.1:11886239-11891239 GCF_019202785.1 Penaeus chinensis
TGTGTGTGCATATATACATACTTACATATATACACACACATATATGTATAAATACACACATATATATATATGTATATATATACATATATAATATATATATACATATATATATGTGTGTATATATATATTTGATTTATATATATATATATATATATTACCACACACCAACACCACACATACACATATATGTATGTGTGTGTGTCGTGTGTGTGGTATATAATTATATTACATTATAATATATAAGTCTTAATATTATATATATTATATATATATATATATATATATATTTAATTTGTATAGTGTGTGTGTTGTAGTGTGTGATGTGTGTGAGTGTGTTGTGTGTGTGTGATATCTACATACTTACATAAAATACACCCCACATATATGTATCAATACACATTATATATATATTCTGTATATATCAACAATATATATTACTATATGAGGTGTATATAATTATCTATATATATCTTTCTAAACCCCCCCCACACACCACACGTACACATATAAGTATGTGTGTGTGTGTGTGTGTGTACTATATATAAATCTGTATAAATAAACATCACTAAATTATTAAACACAAACACACTACACAAACACATATACAAACACTCACAACACACACTAAAACAACAACACACACACAACCAAACACACACACACAAACACAAACACCTATATATATTATAAAACACCCCTAAATTATCCTATCATTCTCATTCTCTACCTCCAACGTTACACCTCCCCCCCTTCATTCCCCTTCCTACCCCATACACAAAACTCCTCTCTCATACACCCTCCCTTTTCCTCTATATTAACTACCTCCTTCAAATCAAAAAAAAAAATAAAAATACCATTAACCTCCCCAATCAATCTTACATAACATTCCCACAACCCACTCTAATTAAATAATACCTCCCAAATAAATAACACTCCCCTATAAAACAAAAATAACCCCCCTTCCCAATTCATCCAACCACTAATCCCCCAACCCCATACACCTATTCATCAATAACAATAACCTATAACCTCTCACCCCTATATCCACACCACTAAAACAAACCCCCCATACCCAAACATCATAACCACTAAACCCAAACCTACAAACCTCATCACAAAAACCATTACACATATCATACCAACGACAATACACCCCTCCCAACCCCATACCTACCCACCACAACTAAATAACCAACACACATTAACCTCTTAAGACACCACCCCACTACCTTCCTAATCATAAATCCCACCAAACTTCCAATACTCGACTTATCAACCATATATTACACCATATCTAATTTAATATACTAATACAAATTTATTTAATAATTATATATAAAATTCAAACAATATAACCATTCAATCCATCTCACACCATGATACCTACACACTATTTCTACCTCCCTCCAACCCCACCGCCAACATTTCCACACCCCACCACACCATCCACTGTCTCCCACACCCACTCTTTCTCCCTCACTCATCCCCCCTACATATTCCTCAAAACAAACAACCCCATCCCAAATTCCCTCCACCTACCCATACCAAAACCCACAAAGCCCCCCCCATCACCCCTAGCCAACCCTATCTATATACCCCATTCTCAAATATACCTCACTTCAACCAATCCCAAATCCCCCAATCAACCAAAACAACCAATACCATCACCCTACCACATAACCACCCTAACATACTCACACCCTTACCCAAATTAATCACAATTCCTACTCATACCTAAACAATACTACTCTCCCTCAACCCAAACACTATCACCTCACCACAACTCAAGCACCTCCTTTATATTCCATACACCCATAAAATCACATCCTCTACTCCTCCCCCTTCCACAACCAACCTTTCAACCATTAAATCCCAAAATCCTTTATCAAACACCCACAAAATCATAATCCTTCTCCTCTAAACCATCTAAACATACCACAATAAAAATAAAACCCACCTCAAATCCCAAATAACCACACTCACACACTCAAACACTCACTCTCACACATCCCCCCCCCCCACACACACTCTCACTCTCATAACACACAAAACAATCACACCTACAAACACACATCACACTCACCACACACACATCACCACACTAACTCTAACACACTCTCAACATCATCACTCTACTCATCTTACTCACACTCTCTCTCACTCTTCTCTCAGTATGTACATCACTCTCTCTCACACTCTCTCTCTCTCTATCTTCACTCTCATTTCTCTCTCACACTTCACACACTCACTCACACTCTCTCGGGCAAAGCCTACCACAGAAACATGGCACCATGAAGTTCGTCAAACACCGTATCGTTTGATGGCACGGAACGAAGATCTTATATATAATATATCTATATATATAAATATATATATAAATATATCCCACCCCCACCACACGCACACACACACACACCACTCACACCACACACACCACACACACATATATATATATCTATATATATCTAATATATAATATATAAAGGTGTGTGTGTCTTCAGCCTGAGGCAGATATGAATAATAGAAACACTGACGCTGATGGAACCTCGCTAGGAAAGGTGGAAGGAAAACGAGGTGCAAATAATTTACATATAGATTCGAGCGGACGAGAGAGAGATGAGAAGGAGAGAAGAGACCGGGAGAGACTCGATCGAGAGAGATTGGAAGAGAGAGAGAGAAGAGAGAGAGAGTGAGACGAGAGAGAGAGAGGGACGGTTGAGACGAGAGAGATTAGTAGAGTCTAGAGAGATGAGAGAGAGAGAGAGAGAGAGATTAGGGGGGGAGAGTGAGGATGGAAGGAAGAGAGAGAAAGCATAGGGTTAGATAGGATAGATAGAGAGATAGAGAGAGAGTACAGAGAGCAGAAAGAGAGACAAGACAGACAGAAACAAACATACAGACAAACAGACAGAAGAGTGAAAGAAATACACATGAGAGCCAAGAAGGAAAACGAAAAAAAAATGGGGAAAACCATGCACAGCCTCTGAAAGACACTTTGCATAGTCGATAATGAGACGGAAAAAATACCAGCGAAAGAGGAGTGAGGGAGGGCCGAGGAAGCGAACAAGGAAAGGAAAAGAAAATGAAAGAAAGTGAAGAAGAAGACGAGAGGGAGTTGGGGAGTGAGAGTATATTTGTCCCCCCCACCCCCCCCCCCCCCCCCCCCCCCCCCCCCCCCCCCCGCATGGGGCAGGAGGTTTTTACTCGAAAGGAGAATGGTTCTTCATATGTCTCGTCCGTGGTCGTCCTTCCTGGAACTCCCTCTAGTGCCTATTTTCGTTTTCTCTTTCAGCTACGTCTGTCTTTCTTAACCTTTTCCAGATTTACCCTTCTTCCATTTCGCTGTTTGTTATTCTAGCCCTTTTCCAGTTATGATTATTTATCTACTACTTACGAGGCCGGCAGCCCTACACTCGGCGTTATTCATTCGGTTTCTTCCATTACTCTTCAATTCATGTCATTGTTCTTTTGAGGGACCCTTTTATTTAAATATGTTTTTTCTGTTGAATTTTTTTTTTTTTTAATTGGATTTTTTTGTGTTGAAAATTTTTTTGAAAATTGAAATGTGTTGGATTGGTTGGTTTTGAAATGAAATTTTGATTTTTTTGTGTTTATTTTTGAAATTTGTTTTTGTTTTTTGAACCGTTTTTGTTGTTTTGAATTTGAATGAAATTTGTTGTCTTGTTTGTTTTTTTCTGATGATTTGATTTGTTTTTGTTGTTTTTTTTTTTTTTTTGGTTGTTTTCTTTTGAATTGAATTTTTTTGGTTGTGATGTTTTGTTTTTGTTGATTTTGTTTTTTTTTGAAAATGTTTTTTTTTGTTTTTGTTGTTTGGTTGTTTTGTTGATTTTTTTTTTTTTGGTGAATTTGTTTCTGTTTTGTTTGTGATGTTTGAATTTTTTGTTTTTTGTTTTGAATTTTGATTTGTTTTGAATGTTGATGAATTTGGTTTTTTTGAAATTGTTTTGTTGATATGAATTTTGTGTTTAGATGTTGTTTGATTTGTTTTTTTTTGGATTGAATGAATTTTGGGATTTTTTTTTGAATTTTTTTTTGTCTGGTGTTTTTTTTTTTGATTGATTTGAATTCTGTTTTTTGTTTTTTTGTTTGAATGAATTTGAATGATGTGAAATTGATTTTTTGCTTTTCTTGAATTGTTTTTTTTTTTTGATTTTTTGTTGAAAAAAATTTTTTTTTGATTTTGAAATTTTTTTTTTGGAATTGTGTATTTTGTCTTTGAAAAATCTGAGAAGAAGGGGAGAACAGGAGAATAACGATGGAATTCACGTGAAAGGGAGGCTGGGAAAAAAGGAAATAGACGAAAGGAGGTGAACATTTATTCCTAATAAAGAGAGAGATCTGAGGGGAGAAGAATCTAGGTATCATTTCTTCGGTGATTGGAAAAGGTGATAGAGAAAGAGCGAAAGAGATGAAAGAGAGAGAGAGAGAGAGAATCGATGAGAGCGGTTGAGAGAGACTTGAGAGAGAGAGAGGAAGAGAGAGGGGGGGAGAGAGAGACCCGAAGAGGAGATTGTAGATAGATGAGTGAGAGAAAAAGGAGAGAGGAGAGAGAGAGAGAGAGAGAGAGTGAGAGCGAGAGGCAGAGAGAGACGAGGTGAGATGAGAGGAGGATAATGGTAGTCCGGATGATGGAGATGAGAGAGAGAGAGAGTAAATTTCCGTTTTTGTTTCATTCATCATAACCAAAAAGGATGATAGTGATTATGATATCAATGGAGCTGACTGTAATTTGCCAGTGAAGAGCTTGTAAATGGAACAATGTTATGGATGATAATGTAGATAATAACGATGACGATGCTACTGATGATTAAAAAGATGTATGGTTTTCGTTGCCCTCTATCTCTCCTCTCTCACTCTCTCTCTCTCTCTCTCTCTCTCTCTCTTCTCTCTCTCTCTCTCTCCTCTCTCTCTTCTCTTTCTCTCTCCCTCTTTCTCTCTCTCTTCTCTCTCTCTCTCTCTCTCTTCTCTCTCTCTCTCTC
>NC_061839.1:11903739-11906239 GCF_019202785.1 Penaeus chinensis
CTCTCTCTCTCTCTCTCTCTCTCTCTCTCTCTCTCTCTCTCTCTCTCACTCATTCTTTATATCTATATGTCCACCCATCTGTCTCTATTATTATAACTATCATTACCGTTGTTATTAGCATTATCATTATTATTATTATTATCATTATTGTTATTATTATAATTATTATTCTTACTATTACCATGATCATTATCATCATCGGAATAGAATATAAACATAAAAATAAATAAATACATTAAATATTTTACAATAATATGAACATCGGTAGAGAAAAAGGGACTGACCGTACGATTACTTTTTTTTTTTTTTTTTTTTTTAATCAAATCATGATTATCTCAGCGCTAGATAACATGATAATAAATCTAATAGTAATATTGGCGATGCATTTTTTTTTTTTTTTAACCGGTTATAATAATGAAATCAAACGTGAATTGAGTGGAATCAACTTGGTTAGCTTCTTAAAGGAGATGAGATGCTATGAGTATGTATATATGCTGATTTTTTTAAACGAAGGCTTTTATGTGATAAACTGGACAAAAGAGCAGAAACATTTGCATATCATCTCTATATCTGCCAGTTTGTCTTTTTATGTAGTCCACTTGTAAACTGATCCCTGACGCGAACTTGTTGTAAAGTCATGAGTTATATTTTTTCACTGGCAAGGAAGGTGCCATCTTAGCCACCAACATCAATATCATGCGAATGTGTTTACTGTTAACGCATACAGTAAAGCGAACAAGATATGTAAAGTAAATTAATATCAATATATTTGTTCGTATTTGGCTGTTCATTCTTGCTGTGAATACTCCTTGTCTATTACTACAAGTAAAAAGTATGACTAAGAATGTATATGAAGACCGTTTCTACATGCAGTTTCCTCTCCCTTAACTAAACGCTTACCTGTTTATGTGAAATTTGTATAAATATTTTCTTTTAATCATGATTCTGTAAATGTCATATCAATAGTCATGGCAATTCTGTCAAAGGAAAACGATGCTCATTATATCCGTCACTTACACACTTCACTGACATGCATTTTTCATTATTACTGCACATTCCAGATATATGATTTCATAACATTATTACTTAATAAAGAAATTACTCAGCCATGTTGTAATCAATTGTTAATCACATTATTTTCGCTACTGCAACAAATTACTTATTTGGTCGTGATCGTAAAATTCCTAAAATATTACCGGCCAGTAACTTTAATCGATTTGCTGCAGTTCACGCCTAAGTAGAAGGAAAAGAGAGATTTTGACTGTTCAGATTCTACATTTTAGAAATTTCAAAATTTTCATCCTCTTTAGTCATTTATCATTTGTTTCTCGAAGCATGACGAAATTCTCCGTGTTTCATGAAGCAAAGGCGGCGGAAACAAAGGCTTTTTGTCCGTCTCTCATATATATTCAACTCGTCTGTAAATCCTTGAATGAAGGATTTTCCTGCCGCGTTTTAACAAGCATCGCTCTCCGGGAAAATCCTGAGGTGTTCAAGCGAGGGTTTCCTGATCAAATATCACAAGGGTGCTTGACTCCCTTTCCACGATTTCTCTAACTTCTTGGGGAGCAGGGTTGAGGCGGGCTGTGACGTTATATGTAAACAAAGAGGGCTGGTATTACGAGAGTGTGCAATGCGGGACGCGAGTGGTAGGGATGAAAGGCAAACATTACATCGAGACAAGGACGTATGGGTATCGAAAAGAAATGTAAAATATCAAAAGCTAACTCTATGTTTTACGGTAATTGCATGATTTTGTCTGATAATGATCAAATATATATATATATATACACACACACACACACACACACACACACACACACACACACACACACACACACACACACACATTCCAAAGACAGTTAAATATTCATAAACACTTTATTTTAAAAGCAAACAGTTCATGTAAATTGTTTGCACACGGTCCTTGTTTTTAATGCATCAGCTGATTTTCTTATTTGTCTCTTTGTCCAATCATGTCATGCCTCCCAAGCAAACCCTGGCTTAGATAAGACTCGCTAAGATAAAAGTATCAGGCAACTTTACCAAACTTTCTTCTCTCAAGTACTTGATAAAAGCATCTTCCTGGTAAAACTTATATCCTAAAATAGCAGGGGTATAACACAGAGCCTCTTGCTTCATTTGCTATCTTCAGGATCCACACTATCGCTGCACTAAATATCGGTTTTCCTGAAGTGGCGCAGGAGTGTTCTGAAGTTGCGCCAATTCTTCTACACGAAGGACGACGATATTTGCTGCTAACAGTTTCTGCACAAGATCAGAATGCCCGACTCGAATACAGAGTCAACAGACGTTACTCGTGTATGGCATTCAGCATAGTAGGGCTGTAGCCGATCTTTTGTTTTTGTCTTTAATTTTCCATGTGTCTATTTATTCATTCATTCATCCATTACCGTATTATGCATTCACTAATGACTATATTCAATGTAATGGTCCGTAAGCCGAGAATTCTTTGTACCCAAGAAGAATCAGAATAACA
>NC_061839.1:11933739-11938739 GCF_019202785.1 Penaeus chinensis
GTTTTTGGGTGGATGGGTGGGTGGATGGATGGATGTATGGGTGGGTGGGTGGTTGGATGGATGGGTGGGTGGGTGGTTGGGTGGGTGGGTGGATGGACGGATGGGTGGGTGGATGGATGGATGGATGGATGGATGGATGGATGGATGGATGCGTGGGTGGGTGGTTGGGTGGGTGGTTGGATGGATGAGTGGGTTGGTGGTTGGGTGGATGGATGGATGGGTTGGTGGGTGGATGGACGGATGGGTGGGTGGGTGGATGGATATATGGAAATACGGATGGATGGATGGATGGATGGATGAATGGATGGGTGGGTGTGTGGATGGATATATGG
Organism: Penaeus chinensis; assembly: GCF_019202785.1. Taxonomy (NCBI): domain Eukaryota; kingdom Metazoa; phylum Arthropoda; class Malacostraca; order Decapoda; family Penaeidae; genus Penaeus; species Penaeus chinensis. The sequence continues at coordinate 11,934,072 of NC_061839.1, forward strand.
ATAGAAGGATGGATGGATGGATGGATGGATGGATGAATGGAAGGGTTGGTGGACGGGTGGATAGATGGGTGGGTGGATGGATGGGTGGGTGCATGAGTGGGTGGATGGATGGATGGATGGGTGGATGGATATATGGATAGATGGATGGATCGATGGATAGACGGATGTATGGGTGGATGGATGAGTTGATGGGTGGATGGATGGATGAAGATAAATGAACAGGCGAATGGAAGGATACGTCGATTGGTCGATAGATGAATGGATGGATGTAATCAAAGTTTCCAAATATCGGAAAAATAACATGAATAAAAGAACGATTGCAGGGTTGTTAAGAGAGAATAAAAGGAAATAAAAATCCATCGACACCATTTATCCTCCCCACGCCCCAGTGTTGCCATATCCTCCCCACGCCCCAGTGTTGTCATATATTCCCCACGCCCCAGTGTTGCCATGTACTCCCCACACCCCAGCGTTGCCATATCATCCCCGCAACCCACTGTTGCCATATCCTCCCCGCGCCCCAGTGTTGCCATATCCTCCCCACGCCCCAGTGTTGCCATATCCTCCCCTCGAACCAGTGTTGCCATGTACTCCCCACACCCCAGCGTTGCCATATCATCCCCGCACCCCACTGTTGCCATATCCTCCCCGCGCCCCAGTGTTGCCATATCCTCCCCACGCCCCACTGTTGCCATATCCTCCCCTCGAACCAGTGATGCCATATCCTCCCCACGCCCCAGTGTTGCCATATCCTCCCCCACGCCCCAGTATAGCCATATCCTCCCCATGCCCCAAAGTTGCCATACCCCACGCCCCAGTGTTGCCATACCCTTCCATACCCCAGTATTGCCATATCCTCCCCAAGCCTCAGTGTTGCCATACTCTTCTATACCCCAGTATTGCCATATCCTCCCCACACCCCAATGTTGCCATATCCTCCCCTCACCCACTATTGCCAGCCTCAAGTGGGACTTTACTCCGGATAAGCCGAAGGAGCAGATGCGCGCTGCAGAAGACCCTCGGGAAATCAAGAAGAAGTCTTCATATTCTACTTCATTATACTTGTCTGTTGTGCTTCGGATTACGCGATGTTTAGAATGCTTTTTTGAGTGTTTGATGCTTGCTTTTATTCTGTCTTTTTGTCTATCTGTCTGTTTGTCTGTCTGTCTGTCTGTCTCGTCTCTCTCTCTCTCTCTCTCTCGCTCTCTCTCTCGCTCTCTCTCTCGCTCTCGCTCTCTCTCTCGCTCTCTCTCTCTCTCTCTCTCTCTCTCTCTCTCTCTCTCTCGCTCTCTCTCTCTCTCATTCTACAGAGCTTTTGAATTTGTATGGAGAGTATTAAGCGGTCGTTCTGCGGAGGAATAATGTATGCGTCTGTATGCCATTACCTACGGAATTGTTCTGTGTAATGTTTATTGCTATATTTGGGGTTTGCAAGATCCGAATGCAAATGAATGCAAATCATGTTGATCTAATTATAAAGTTAGCATAGGCCTATAGGTTCGCTGATAATGCTCGCTTGCTGAAACTAGTGCTCACACCCAGACACTTAACAGAGGTTACTTAGGGAAAGAGCGAACGGAATCAGCATGTTTATGAGAATTTACAAGCGTCAACTAGCAGCTATTGATCGTAAATGGCTAATTTTCACCTTCATGGGCAAGGGAGCCAGCGAACCACATCTTTTGAATACTTTTTTTTTTTTTTTTTTCATTTATCCTTTTTCGCGTTTGTCAGCAAAAAAAAGAAAAAAGAGGAAAAAAAGAGGTACTCACTTCCTGATTGCTATTTTGGATATTGGATTGTGTAAATTTAGACTATTGAAGGGTTTTTACGTACGAAATATAGCGTCGATATCTTTACAAAAAAAAAAAAAAAAAAAAAAAAAAAAAAAAAAAAAAAAAAAAAACATTGCACTCTAATATACACGGTACAATTTTCGTGACATGATCCCCCCCCCCCCAAAAAAAATAAAAAAAAAAAATAAATTAAAATAAAATAAAACATGAATTTTTAAAGCAGAAATGTAAATGCATGAATCTGTGCATATTTACACATGAATTATATGTTACGAGGACATGATGGAGAAACGGAAGCACGGAGAGACGCAGGGCTGGGGAAGGGGGGTGGAGGGCGAAACAGCTGACTTGGGAAATGAAGTTAAGAGTTGAGATCCCGCATTCAGAATCTTGCCTCACACTCACAGTCTTACCGCAAGATCAATCTCAAACATGTCAATAGCTCGTTGGGTTGAAGGAAAAGAAAGAACGACGTACAGACAGACAGATAGACAGACAGGCAAGCAGGCAGGCAGATAGGCAGACAGACAGACCGACAGACAGATAGACAGACAGACAGATAGAGAAAGAGAGACAGAGAGAAAAATAGACAGTCAGAGAGAGAAAGGAGAGGGGTGAAGAGAAACAGTGAAAGAAACCAATTGAGTGCATTCTTTCGCCCCAAAGATTTTCCCTGAAGGAAATGTTCCCGAGCTACCACGCACCCTTTAAGCATTAATCTTCATCTATTCAGTGAACAACCGAGTTAAAATCTTATAAGATATATACAGAAGATAGATACGGAGCCGTGTGTATGTATATATATATATGTGTGTGTGTGTATGTGTGTGTGTGTGTGTGTGTGTGTGTGTGTGTGTGTGTGTATGTGTATGTGTGTGTGTGTGTGTTGTGTGTGTGTGTGTGTGTGTGTATGTGCCAATACATATGAAAATGAAAAGAAGGAATACAATGAAAGTTAAAACATTATCGACAAAATATCACATCCCGTGACCCCTTCTTGACTTGCTTACCATCGACACATCGCTGGAGTCAAGAGTTGAAAGAAACAAAACGAGTTTTTTTAATGGACTTCGTCTGAGTGTCTGCTGAGGAGGCAAACCATTTTCGACTCTGTGACGGCGCGATTGTTATCTTCATTCTACTCGATTAGAATATGCGAGGCGAATTTGCCAACTTTACGAAGAAATGGCTTCTGTAAAGGGGAAAGAGAAGGAAGTCGGGATGGAAGCGAAGTTAAAAACGGATTTCAGTAGAAGGAATTCCTTACGTCATGACATTTATTATCTTTTTTCGTGTTTCTCTTTAATAAACTTTAATGTGAACTCTCTCTCTCTGTGTTTCTGTCTATGTCTCTCTCTCTCTCTCTCTCTCTCTCTCTCTGTGTTTCTGTCTATGTCTCTCTCTATCTCTCTCTCTCTCTCTCTCTCTCTCTCTCTCTCTCTCTCTCTCTCTCTCTCTCTCTCTCTCTCTCTCTCTCTCTCTCTGTCTCTGTCTCTGTCTCTGTCTCTGAATCTCTCTCTCTCTCTCTCTCTCTCTCTCTCTCTCTCTCTCTCTCTCTCTCTCTCTCTCTCTCTCTCTCTCTCTCTCTCTCTTACACCCTCACAATAAACACAACAACACACACACGACCTCAAAGTAGAGTAGACATACGTGCAAAAAGTCGCACATACATACGCGAGCTTCCCCGGCGCAAATAACACATCGAGGGAGTGAGAGAGACCCTGTGCCTAAAGGTGTGATGCCCAGCTGGGTCTCGACATCATTACTGTGAACTCTCACCTGTCCTCCAATACTGTTAGAAGTATGTGTACGTGCGTGTGACGGGCATTTTGTGTTCGTTTCAAAGACGCGCGGTGTTGCTACTCTAGTAAGACGGTGACCGATTATTCAATTATCAATAAAAAATTCAACATGATTTGTACGACATGCCGTTTATGTGCAGTCCTTTCAAGGGTGATTTGACTTTCAGAAGAGTTTCGGAAGTACTCGAAGTTCTCTCCAGCTGTGCCAGGTCCTCACGCGTAAACAACATCAAATTTAATGAAGTTTGGAATCCAGTCTAGAGACCTTTGAGTGATTTCTTCGACTGTGATTGATTTTCTACCCCAGAGGGTGAGAGGCACCTGTTGTCCCTCATGCGAAAATTAAATTTCGGTCTTTGCCCCCCCGCCTTTTTTTTTTTCTTCCTTTCTTTCTCTCCCTTTTTTTTTTTTCCATTTCACTTCTTTCTTTGTGATTTCCAGGAATCTTCAGAAGTTTGAGAGTAGAGTTCTGTCGCATGCGTCGTGTTTGGATTAGCGCTGAGAGATGGAAGCCAAATAGAGCGACGGAGAGGCTGGGAGGACGAGATGCTGGAGTTGGCGTTCATTAAGAATAGAGAAAAAGGGGAAAGATCGAGATAGTAGTAGCCTGATGTGACACATATCCGGTCGGGGAATCTTTTTGTTTATTCGTTCTCTCTCTCCCTTCTTTTCTTCTTCTTTTTTTCCATTCATTCGTCGTTTCTTCATTTTTATTTTTTTCTCTTTCGTATATCTTTCATTCTCTCTTCCTTATCTTAATTTTCTCTTTCTTCTTTTCCCTCGTCTCGTTTTATCTTTTTATTTGTTGTTGTCTTATCTTCGTTTTCTTCTCGATTTCTTCATCCGCCATTGACTTTTTACCATCAGGTTTTTCTCTCCTTTTTGTTTTTTATTATCCCTCTTCACTTCGTTCACCTCGCAATGATAATGCCCTTTATTAATAACTCTTAGCCTCTCTATCTATCTGTCTATCTATCTATCTATCTATCTATCTATCTATCTATCTATCTATCTATCTTTATATCTCTCTCTCTCTCTCACTCAATCATTCTCCCTCTCTCTCTCACTCA
>NC_061839.1:11976239-11981239 GCF_019202785.1 Penaeus chinensis
TCCTATTTCTTATACCATTATTATCCTTATTAGCATAATTATCAATATCATATTATCATTATGATTATCATTGTTACTGCAGGGACAAAATGTGTACTTAGTTATAAATAATCAGTTCCTATGCTTTGTGATATTACTAACATAAGATAAGTATGAAATAGATAAGTATACCCTCACCTTGTTTTCTAAAGTGTACGACATCTATAGGGAATTTGCATAACTAATCTGCATAAACATTGGGAGCCATTTTGTTACTCAGAGAAGACGAGTGTGATGTCTGAGGTAATATATCTGGGTATATCTATGTAATCTGATGATATATTTATATATTAGTATAAGCAAATGATATATTGTTATATAAAGACTTAATTGAATGAGAATGCAGTATGATTATTGATATATATTGCGTGAAATAAGGGTTATATGTAAAGCATGTATTAGGTAAAGATTTATTAATTTCAGTTTAACGGAAACAACTGGGATAAAAATGGATGTTAATGAATTGCATGTAAAGAGAAGAAATCAAGATGTATCCAAGATGTAGTTAAGTGCCAAAAAAATCCCCCAAGCGTTTCCCGTGAAATCCACCGGTTCTTGGCTCTCTACAACTTCGCTCATCTGTAAAACTCCGTCAATATCTGTATGGAGAGCAACATATTTTCTGCATCTGCTAGATTCAAGACCTCCTTTATGCAGCAGTTACGTAACTTAGTGGGCATGCTCATGAGAATTGGATTCACATCTATCAACCCATCTTGCAAGATAATTCAAGGTTAAGAAGGATAGAAGGTGTGAATGTTCGTGAGAATCCAAAGGCAAGAGGAAAACCTATGAAATCAGTGGATGATTTCTGCTCTTTAAAGAAGCTCTTCATTTCAACAGGAGTCACCAAAGGCTAGTGAACTTTTGACTAATAGGTACAAATTTTGTGTTTTAAGTTCCATATAGGTCAGTAGCCAGATAATAGTTGCAATAATGAGTGCTACTGAGGAAGCTGTAGGTGACCTACCTCAGGTGACTGGGGCCAATGAGGTAATGAACGGTACTAGTAAAAAGGTTTTAACAGAAAAAGGACATGAGTATCAAATAACACAGCATATAAAGAGGTTATCATCTGCTAGGCTAGCATGGAGAAAGGTATTATCAGAGATATTACCAAGTCTTGATAGTGTAGTATGCTTGGATCAACTTAATGTTCATAAAAAGGCAGAAGAGTCACAGTTTAAAGAAGTTGTAAATGCCTTTAACTTATTAATGGAAGTAGTTCCAAGTTCTCAGGATGAATTGTTACAGGAGTTAAAATTTGAGACTGAGGAGCACAATAATTGTATGCAAAAAACTGAGAGTAAAATGTATGAGTTAAAACAAAAAACAAATAGTAGATCATCAAAGCACTCCCATTCTACAAAAATATCTAAGCAAAATGTTACACAGAATGAAAAGTTACAAGCAGAATTAGCTAAGCTACAAATTGAGCTCCAGCTTCATGAAAGGGAAACAAAGTATCAAATGATCTTGAGAAAAGAACAGAGGATCTTGAAAGAAAAAGAATATGAGTACAAAAAGTTTCTTGTTATGAGAAATAGGCTTGCATCTCAAGAACAAACAAAGAAAGCCATTCTAGAAGAAATTCAGTTAGAGTTGTCTAAAGATTTAGATGATAGCAAAGAACTTCATTTTCACAAACATTTTGAATCTATTGATAAATTTACAGAGATTGAGAAAGTAAATCCAAATTTACCAAAACAAGAAATGGCTACTAAGGATGTATCAGGTATGGGTGAATTAGAGATAGAGGTGTCCAAATTAGAGAATACTTTCTTAAAAGCAAGCCCAGAGCTTAAGCCACAAGCAAAGAGTTTTGAGCCAAAAAGAAAGTTTAAAGATTTGAATGCATCATTTGGGCAAGATAGATCAAGTCAAGTTATAGACATTAATGTATTTAAAGATGTGGTAAACATTTTATCTAAAAGTAAAAGTGAACCAGAAATTTTCAGTGGAGATTTATTGGAGTTTCCACCCTGGCTTCAAACCTTTGAGATTCTTATAGAGTCAAGAATTACAGAACCTGCAGAGAAACTTTTCTATCTAGGTCACTATACTAGTGGGGAAGCTAAGGATGCCATTAGAGGACTTCTACATGTCCCCAAAGAAGAAGCTTATCTTGAGGCTAAAAGTATATTAATGGATAGGTTTGGTAACAAGTTTATTGTGGCAAATGCTTTTAGAAGGAAATTGAGCGAATGGCCAAATATTTCAAATAGAGATGGTCATGCACTACATAAATTGTCAGACTTCTTAAAGAGTTGCTTAACAGTAATGAAAACGACAGACTACCTTAATATTTTAAATGATCCTCATGAAAATAGCAAAATGTTACAGAAGTTATCCCCAGCTCTTATAGATAGATGGAATTCAGTAGTTTATAGATGGTTTGCAAATGATGCAGGTTACCCTCCATTTTCAGTTTTTTGTGAATTTATAGAAGTGGAGGCAAAGAAAGCATGCCATCCAATTTCATCATATAATGCAGTAATGGCAATGAGTCAAAGTCATAATATCAATGTTTCAATAAGTAGTAAGAAGGGTAAACCAGAAGTAAACAAATGTGGGACAAAAAGGTTTGTGACTGACTCAACTGGTGTAAGAGAAACAGAGGTACATAGAGATGACAAGGGACAGAGTCCAGAGAAACCATATTGTATCTTTTGCAAGGCTGATCATGAACTTGATAAATGTAAAGGGTTTAATGGACTTGATAATAAGGCAAAATTTGAATATGTCAAAAAATTATTTCTCTGTAGAGGTTGTTTAAAACATGGCCATGTTATTGAAAAACTGCAAAAGAAAGAATATATGCACAATATGTAAGAGACGTCATCCAACATCTCTTCATGAGGCTATACTTGAAAGAATAATAGAGAAGGAAGCCTTACTCAAAAGGTATATAGGAACAAGAAGCTGGAAAAACAGTAACATTGTCAAATGAAACTAATATAATTGAAGACATGGTAAACTCCAGCAAAATTGATGAGAAACTCAAGGATAGTGCAGTTTCCAATAAAATAAAGATATTGAGAAAGTCAGAGGATATGATGCATTCCATGTTAGTACCAGTATGGATACATCATGAAAGTAACATACGTAAAAAGGTATTGGTTTATGCATTATTAGATGAACAGTCAGATGCATGTTTTATTGATGAATCCACCATGAATGACCTAAACATCCTAGGCTCCAAGGTGCACCTGAAGTTAACAACAGTGACAGGTGAAGATTCAGTTGAAAGAGTTCATGATTCCTCGATGCTGCAAGCCTGACGAATTTAGAAAGGTCAAATCAATTGAACTGCATCATTTCTCTGATGCTAGCCAGAATGGTTATGGACAGTGCTCTTATTTAAAGCAAGTATATGAGCAAGGACAAGTTCATTGTGCATTTGTTATATCAAAGTATAGAGTGACGCCTATAACTGTTCCTAGTTTAGAACTAACAGCTGCAGTCATAGCCGTTCAAATTAGTTCTATGTTAAAGAGAGAGTTAGGTTACCAGGAACTAAAAGAATACTTTTGGACTGGTAGCAAAGCAATACTTTGCTACATTTCAAACGAAGCATAGAGATTCCATGTGTTTGTTGCTAACCGAGTGCAGCATATTAAAGACCACTCCTCTATGGAACAATGGAAATTTATTGAGTATGAGTATTAAGTATGAGTCAGCTCAAAATCCTGCTGATGCTGCTTCGAATGCATTGTATGTAAGGGAGCTGATTGAACATTCTCTGTGGTGGAATGGACCAACTTCCTCTGGGAACCTGACTATAATGCTAACCTACCATTTGTAGATGTAAATGTCCAAAAAAAATGATCGAGAAGTCAAGAAAATTTCGTAATATAAGACCTCAACCAAAGAGAGCACTTCTATTCTTCCAAGACTTGAATATTTTTCTGATTGGCACAGGGCAAAGAAGGCTGTTGCATTATGTTTACGCCTTCAGTGTAGATTCAAGAACCCCGGAAGAGCAACAGTCAAGGAAGAACTGACTGAAAACAAAGAATCCAAATACACGTCACCTAATGTAACAGAACTTGTGGAAGCTGAAAATGAAATCATAAGACAAGTCCAAAATGAAGCTTTCCAAAAGGTGAAACAAGATTTACAATGTGCAAACAATGACAATGAAGATACCAAAAGTAAAAGAAATAAAACGCAAGTTGCATTTACTCACTTGATCCCTTCATAGATAAAAATAACATCCTAAGGGTAGGTGGCAGAATGAGACATGCATAATTTGCTGCAAGCAATAAACATCCAACAATTCTGTCAAAGGACTCACATATAACAGAAATGGTAGTGTGTCATTACCTCCGGAAAGGTCATCACCAAGGAAGAGGAATAACATTGAATGAGTTAAGGGCATCTGGTTATTGAATCATTGGAGGTTCATCAGTGGTAGGTAGACATATTTCAAGATGTGTCATATCCCCCCACACCCTATTTACATACTGTGGGGTAGATTACTATGGACCATTCTTTGTTAAAAAAGGTCGCAACGAGGTCAAGAGATATGGTGTTTTGTTTACTTATATGACTTCAAGAGCAAATACGCTGGAGACTGATTCATTTCTCAATGCATATCGGCGCTTCATAGGAAGATGTAGCCCAGTTCGTCAACTCAGATCAGGGCACACATTTTGTTGGAGCTAAAAATGAACTTCAACAACGCTTGCAAGTAATGGATCAAGAAAAACTAAAAGGGGAGCTTTTAAAAGAGAACTGTGTCTGGATTACATTTGAAATGAATATCCTTCACGCCAGGCATATGGGTGGAGTATGGGAAAGACAGATTCGAAATGTGAGGAATATACTAACACCTTTGTTATACCATCATGGCAGACAATTAGATGATGAGTCACTCAGAACCTTTATGGTTGAAGCAGAGACCATCGTGAATAGCCGACCCCTGGCAGTTGACATCAGTTCTCCATATTCATTAGAAC
>NC_061839.1:11986239-11988739 GCF_019202785.1 Penaeus chinensis
AACAATAACAATGAGAATACCGATAATAATATAATAATAATAATGCTAAAATAACACTGTTAATATCACCATTATCATTATTATTTTTATTATTATTATCATTATCATTGTCATTATTATTATTATTGTCATTATTATTCTCATTGGCATTATTATGATTATTAATGACAGCGATAATAACAATAATAATAATAATAATAATGATAATACTACTACTACTACTAATAATAATAATAGTAATGATAATAATGATGATGATAATGTAATAATAGTAATAATATTAGTAATAATAATAATAGAGATAGTAATAATAATTATAATAATAATAACAATAATAATAACAATAATGATAATGATAAAATTATGATAAAAATAACGATAATGATAATAATGATGATAATAATAATAATAATATCATTGCCATTATCCGTATTATGATTATGATTATTGTTATAATCATTATCATTATCATTAATGGCAATGATAATTAACAATAACAATAATAAGGATAAGAATAATGATAAGAATGATAATAAGAAGAATGATAATAATAATCACAAGGAGAAAAAAAAAAATTCGGTCATATTAACGATGGAAACAACAGCAAGAAGAGGGCAAAACGAAAATAAAAATACGAAAATTAAATCAAAAGAAAAAGTTTAGCTCTATCAGTGACATAACTAAAATTTCCCGCATTGTAACTTAAGATGAAGTCCTTGTTTGCACTGCGGACGGAGAAGGAATGGGTCCCGGTGCGTACTGTGCTTTAGATGATCCAATATCTCCTAAGGTTATAAATCTAATAGCTTTTTAGACCCAGGCATGGGACTCGTCACGCTGCGGTATCTGGAAAAATTTACATACTAATTAAAAATAACTGTACTTAATAAGATTTGTTTTGATAAGGAGACAGTCGCGTAGCTCAGTGTGGAGACCTCTGCAATTGCAATGCTCTGGCAATGTCCCTGCACAGTCATCTCAGTTCTGAGTGTGTACTGGCGTCATCTGAGGTCGTGGCAGAGGAAACGACTAGAGGAGCGCATTATCCCGCGGGTTAGTGTGGACATTCCTCTGCAGACGTAGGTCATGGGTCCATTTGGATATGGGAACCAGCTTGGACTTTAACAGGGCGGCAGCGTAAAATGAACTCGGTTCCAGCGCAAGTTCGTGTAAACCGCCTTCCACACTTTTTATTTCTTCTTTGTTTTCTTTTTCTTTTCTTTTGCTTTCTCGTCGTCGTCGTTTTTGTTGTTGTCGGGTTTTTTTTTTTTTTCCTTTATCTTTTTCCCTTCTTCCTTGTATTCCTCTACCCAATCTACAACAGCAGACCTATCCACACCACTCGCCCTGTCGGACCAAGGAACAAGTCAACGAGGAAACACCCTCAACACACCCTCCCTCCCCCCCTCCCCCCTCCACACACACACCGGACCCTCCTTCGCCCTCCGCCTTATCTAGTCATAGCACCTACTCCCATCCCACTTAAGCTTTCCCTCCTACGAAAAAGGGGATCCTCGGGGAAGGAAGTTCTGGATCCCACGATCCTCAGCCGAGACCTTGGCAGAACTGAGGCCCGGCGAGGAATTTTTGTATTTTCACTAATTTTAGGAGATAAGATGGCCTAGAGGCGGATCAAAGGGACTCGGGCCTCTATTAAAGCCAGATGCCGTGTGATCTTATACCGACACGCTTCGTGTGTATGTTTTCCATGTGTGTAAGTGTACGTTGTGTGTGCGTATTCCTGTTGACTGCTGGCTTTTCTACTTGTTAGTTGGAGCGATTTTATTTCTTCTTTATATATTGTTCTTTCTCTGTTTTGTTATCCCTTTTATATGTCTCTTTCTTCGTTATCTCTCTCTCTCTCTTTCTCTCTCTCTCTCACTCTCTCTCTCTGTCTCTCTCTCTCTCTCTCTCTCTCTCTCTCTCTCTCTCTCTCTCTCTCTCTCTCTCTCTCTCTCTCTCTCTCTCTCTCTCTCTCTCTCTCTCTCTCTCTCTCTCTCTCTCTCTCTCTCTCTCTCTCTCTTGCTCTCTCTCTCTCTCTCTCTCTCTCTCTCTCTCTCTCTCTCTCTCTCTCTCTCTCTCTCTCTCTCTCTCTCTCTCTCTCTCTCTCTCTCTCTCTCTCTCTTTCTTTCTTTCTCTCTCTCTCTCTATGGAGATATATAGAGACGTCAACAAGGAGAAAGAGGGGCGGGGAGACATAAATACATGTATGCAGACAGACAGTCACAGAAACAGACAGGCAGACAGGCACACAAAGACAAACACACACACACACACACACACACACACACACACACACACACACACACACACACACACACACACACACACACACACACACACAAAGGCCGACAAAGAGACAGACAGACATTAAGCTCCAAAGCAAACGGAAAAGACGGAAGATAAAGCGAGAAAGTAATGGCTACTGTCAAGTGTAGCGAGGATCGAAAGGGGCGCAGTTATTATGAAACCCCCGAGTCTCACACAATTAAGCTCTCGC
>NC_061839.1:12001239-12003739 GCF_019202785.1 Penaeus chinensis
GTTATAGATATAAACAGATAGATAGGTCAGATAGTTAGGCAGATAGATAGATAGCCATATAGAGGGATAGACTCACTGACAGATAGATAAAAATATAAACAAAAATCTCTTGCTTCCATTGTATATCTGCCTGTATTTCTATCCAATTAAGAAGCTATATATTTTCATCCCGAAAGCTACGTTGGTATTAAATGACATTATAAATAAGGAATAATCTTTTGATGCTGCCATGTGATCTGCGCATACAAAATACTGTTTCAGAATCACAGTTGTTTGCAGAAATACTGAAATAGAGTTTGATTACCTCGAGTGAGAATGGACATATCTATTAAGCCTGAGGGAAATAGGGTAATGTGTTTTATGTAGATGAGTACAGGATATGCCCCTTATAACACATGCTATTCAATCGTGTCAAGTATAAAGTGAATAACACAAGAATCTAGAAGTGTTGATTACTACCCCCTCCACGCACCCACAAAGAAAGCTGTACAAACAGGTGTTTACAGAATAACGAGCTATTCAAAATTTATCTTGGATAAATAAATCACTCGTATATTTCCCGGAATGCTGGGAAGTTTGTATATGATAACAATTAATGATGATATTCTGGGTCGTTGGGACTGGCTCTTGTGACTTTAGACAAATTACAATTGTCTTCATATTGTGTTTCTAAATTACTCCCTGATTGCAAGGAATGGTATGAGCTAAACACACACACACACACACACACACACACACACACACACACACACACACACACACACACACACACACACACACACACACACATATATATACATATATATATATATATATATATATATATATATATATACATATATATATATATCTATATATATATATACATATATATATATATATATATATATATATGCGCACGTTTGTGTATGTGTCTGTGTGTGTGTGTGTGTGTGTGTGTGTGTGTGTGTGTGTGTGTGTGTGTGTGCATATATATATATATGTGTGTGTGTGTGCGCGCATATATATATATATATATATATATATATATATATATATGTATATATATGTGTGTGTGTGTGTGTGTGTGTGTGTGTGTGTGTGTGTGTAGATAGAGAGATAGAGAGATAGAGAGATAGATACAGGTAGATATACATATATAAAGCTAAACAACATGGCTGTCTGAAGTACAGATGTCAGAATGTGCCTTTTCTCCGCCCGCGTCTGAGCCGACACAAAAATGGGCAATCAGTCCGCTGGCCCCCAAAGACTCCCGCTTGAATATAGGGCTAAAAAGCGTATAAAACTTTCCCCCGAACTCCCTAATGGTCTGAGAGAGAAGAAAATGCAAGAGTTATATAGATCTGAGCAGCCCTTTGACTCGGCAGGAATCAGGGATCTCCATCACGCGATCTCTCCATTTTCGGTCTTTATTTCCCCTCTTTCTCTTTCTCTGTTTGTCTCTTTTGGGGTTCCTTGATCCCTCTCTGTATGGTCCTTCTTTCTCTGTCTGTCTGCCTCTCTGTTTGGCTCGGCCTCTCGGTCTTTGTGTATCTATCCACCTATATGTACTTATTTATCTATCTATCTTTATATGCATATATATGTGTGTGTGTGTGTGTGTGTGTGTGTGTGTGTGTGTGTGTGTGTGTGTGTGTGTGTGTGTGTGTGTGTGTGATGTGTGTGTATATATATATATATATATATATATATATATATATATATACATAAATATATATATACATAAATATATATATATATACATATACACTCAAACATAACAAGTGAGAGAATAGAGGGAGGAACATGGTAATGTCATGTAATGGAGTTTAATCTGCGCTCCCTTAAGGTGGCTGCAGAGTAACGGCCCTGGGTGCGCCATGATTTATCAGTAGAGCTTAGATGAGGACAGATGGTCTATAAAGCACGGATGATAGTGCATTGTTCTGCACTATATAAAGTATATGTAGAATTTCGAGAATGTACTATTTGTGTATCAGAATTATCATCATAATCGTTTTTTACATGGATAATGATATAACCCATATATATAAATGCCTTTACTAGCATTTTTTATGGCTATAGTTATATTGCTGAACATCATTTGAGAACACTGAATTCTGTCCAATTTCCAGAAAAGGAAAACTGGCAACTCACGCCTGACTCTGGAACACTACGATTCGCCAAGTCTTTTTTTTTTTTTTTAGAGAGAGAAAAAAATTGAGTGATGCTGAAGGTTTTTGTTTTTGTTCTTGTTTTCGTGAGATTAAACGCACTACAGGTTGCTAGATCTGACGCTCATTTTGGTCCGTTGTGCTGGGACGCAGGATCTATTACCTTAAAATAATCGTTGTTCATCACGATCAAGAGAGAGCAAACCCACTAGATAGTATCACTTTAGTCTCCTTTAGGGTTGTTTTATTGATGAAATACGTTACTGGGGACGATCTCTCGTTTGAGAGGATAGAGACATGCAATAGTGTGAAGTCAAATGCTTATATATATGTCCACGTAGAAACTG
>NC_061839.1:12013739-12016239 GCF_019202785.1 Penaeus chinensis
TTAGAACTTTACACAATATCTACCATTAATACATCTCTCTATCAACAATTTACGATACAATAATGCCGTCTACATTAACAAAATTCAGAACTTCTATTACTGTCCCGTATAATTCAATAGAGTGCAATATATGGTGTCGTTACAAGCATGTAGAAAATACCGGCAGCTGTACCTAAATTCGGTTATGGTGAACCAATGATGAGTCTATCTGAAAGGACACTGGCCTGGCGACAACACAGGGCGAGCAGAAGTGAATGTCGGGTTATCCATGCTGCGGCAGAGATCGGTTGTAGTTTTTTTTGCCTTGTTGTTAAAGTCCTGTAAAGAACTGAAATGGCGGATCAGTTCCTTTTAAAAAGTGACAGCTATGGCCGAATGAAAACACTTTCCCTGCACTATTAGGCTGAAGTTTGAAACGCAGAGCTTCAGCAGAAGTTATATTTTCATACAAAAATATGAATACAACACCACACACACAAACATAGACACGCGCACATACGAGCACGCGTTTATACACACCAGCACTTACATACACGCACAAAGCGCGTGTGCACACGCTTACATACTTTGTGTAAGTTACATCCTGATAATATCTGACTAAGTGAATCGTTATACAAAGGACACTGCTACTTTACGTGTTACTTGACCATTCTCAATGCCATCCACGTTCCCATTAAGCGAGGGAAATCCTTTGAGCTTTAATGTTGCACGCAGCAAAATCTGTTAAAGTAAATAGCGAAAATTAGCACAGGTACTATTGATATTGCGTGCTAATCAGGGCTAATTACATTACTAGCGACTGGATGCTCAGATTTTTTTTTTATTCCACCGTACCCTCTATTATGTGAGTCATCTGAACACCCGTCCTTTGCATCCCGACCCTCTCTCTTGTACTTTCTCTCTATCTCTATCTACCTACCTGTCTATCTATCTATTACTGTCTCTCTCTTTCTATGTCTGTCTCTATCTACCCATCATTCGTTTTCGCTCTATAAATATAATTGTTTTTTCTTAATTAGTCTCTCTCTCTCTCTCTCTCTCTCTCTCTCTCTCTCTCTCTCTCTCTCTCTCTCTCTCTCTCTCTCTCTCTCTCTCTCTCTCTCTTTCTCTCTCTCTCTCTCTCTCTCTGTATATCTACCTATCTATCCATTTATCATTCGCTTTATCTCTCTCTCTCTCTCTCTCTCTCTCTCTCTCTCTCTCTCTCTCTCTCTCTCTCTCTCTCTCTCTCTCTCTCTCTCTCTCTCTCTGTCTCTCTCTCTCTCTCTCTCACTCACTCTCTCTTTATATAGATAGATAGATAGATAGATAGATATAGATATAGATATAGATATAGATATATAGATATACAGATATACAGATATATATACTTATATATATGTGTGTGTGTGTGTGTGTGTGTGTGAACGCTAAACCGCGGTTAATTAGGAAAAGCATCAAATCAGGCAGGAGTGGTACTGCCAAATGACCTCTCAATGATGAATCGGGAGAGTCCTGAGTCCTGCAATGGAATGAATAACTGTTGAACACACAAAAAAAGGAAAAAAAAAATGTTTGTATCTCTAAATGAATAAATCAATAAATCAATATATGTATATACATATGATATAATATATATATATATATATATATATATATGTATGTATGTATGTATATATATATATATATATATATACATATATAAACGTCCCTATCTACCTACCCACCTACCTATCTTTCCGCCAGCCTCCCTCTCCTCCCTCTCCTTTAACCCCAGCCATCGCGCCTGATGAATAACCAATAACAATATAAAATGCAGAACATAAAGCAAGCTAATAGGCACTCGGACGCGCCAGGCAAGCGATAATAGCCGGCAATAACGGCAACGTCTCCTCCCGAGTGTCGTCCCAGGCGGAATTCTCGAAGTGATATTTCTGGAAGTAATTATTAGCGAGATCCCCAGCTGCTTCACGGCTTCTGCTCGCTTCTGGAGCCGCGCTATCTTCATTAACACGCTCCTTCTGCAGGCGCTGGTGTTCGCCGAAATAGAGAGAAACGGAAGAACGGATTTGTAACTTGTCCTCGAGTTTGTTTAGGTAGTGTGTTGACCGGGGAAATGGAACTCGCGAAATAAAAGACCTAGTCGTTTGTTAAATTCGAGTGGGATTGCTCTGATGGGTGGCTCTAAATAGGACACACGCAGTGTTCGAAGAGTCGGTTGAGTGATTAATTTACAGATAAGCATTTTACGCACGAACAGATACACAAAGTGCGAGCAGAAGAGCTATACCCGGCGCACACAGATTGGAGCAACTTATACTTGTAATAGATCACTGCCTCTATTCCCTTCAATTGGCCCCGGAAGTTCCCCTAATCGGCCAAGTTGTTAATAACTTTGTTTCCCTGTTATAACCAAGGCCCGATCCTGAGGGTAGTTGATCTCAGAGACGGAGGAGGTCTTGCGGGCTCGAAAGGATTGATAGCGGAGACGTGCACGATATAGTGGAATGAGAGGAAATAG
>NC_061839.1:12023739-12026239 GCF_019202785.1 Penaeus chinensis
ATGGAGCCGACACGCAAAAGCGATTTCGCCCGAACCCCGAAATTCCAGTAGCGGTTTAAGGAATCTACAGCTCAGTAAGATCTTCAAACCGGAGGAAATTAATCAAGCACTGAGGCAGAACGGCAAAGTTCGTACCCACCGAAGCCTTAGGAACACAACGACGTGATTTGGCGGTGAAAGAGTTCTGCGCTTATGAGTAAAGGTTGTGGGGTTGTTGCCAAATGCAGTTGTTTTTTGAAGGTTGATCAGAATAGTCATGATTTTTCTTTTCTTTTTTTCTTAGTATGAGAATGGATATAATCATTATCATTATTATTATTTTATCATTATTATTATTATGACTATTATTATTATTATCATTATCATTATTATTATTATTATTATTATTATTGTTATTATTATGACTATTATTATTATTACCCTTATCATTATTATTATTATTATAATTATTATATATTATTATTATTATTATCATTATTATTATTATAATCAATATTATTATCATTATCGTTATCCTTATCATTATTGTTATTATCTTTATTATTATCATTATTATTATCATTATTACTAGTAGTAGTAGTAGTATCATTATTGTTATTATTATTACTATCATAATCCTTATTATTGTTATTATTATTGTTATCTTTATCATATTTTTGTTGCTATTAATGTTATTGTTGTCATTGGTATTAATATTACCACTAATATTATCATTACTATTACTATTATATTTATTGTTATTGTTGTTGTTGTTGTTGTTTTGTCATAATTATTGGTATCATTATCATTACCATTATCTTTTTTCATTATCATTTTTATTATCCTTATTGTTGTTCTTGGGTTTTATTTCCATTACCATTATTATTTTCATCATTATTGTTATTGTTATCATTATCATCATCATCGTTATTATCATTATTATTGTTATTATCACTTTTCTACAATTTATCCTCACTATCATTATCATTATCAATATCACTATTATCGTCCTTATAATATTTGTCATCGTTATTATTATCATCATTGTTATTACTATTATTATTATGATTATCATAATTTTCTTTCACTATCGTTTTTATTATCATTAATCTTATGATTATTATTATCATTATTAATAATAATATTATTATTATTGTTATTATAATAATTATTATTATTATCATCATTATCATCATTATTATTATCATTATCATCATCCTTATTACCATCACCCTAACTATTATCATTAGTGTTATTTATATTTTTAATGCTGTTCCTGTTATAGTTATTTCTATCATTATTATCATTATCATTATCGTCATTATAATTTCATCGTTATTCTTATTATCACTATTATCAATTTTTATATTTTTGTTATCATTATCATTATTATTGTTCATTTAATTATCATTATCCTTGATATTATTATCATTATTGGTAGTATTATTATAATCATCACTGTTATCATTATCACCAATGTCATAATTGTTATTATTATTATAACTCTTATTATTATTATCATTATTATTATTATTATTATTATTATCATTATTATTTTTTTTATTATTATTATCATCATTATCATTATCATCATCATTACCATTATAATAATTATCATTATTGTTCCTATTATTGTCATCATTATTATCACTATTATCATTATCATTACCCTTTTATTATCATTGTTATTGTTATTATTATCATTATTATTATTATTATTATTATTATTATCATTATCATTATTATCATTGTTATTGTTATTATTATGATTATTATTATTATTATTATTATTATTATTATCATTATCATTATTATCATTATTATTATTATTATTATTATTATTATTATTATTATTATTATTATTATTATTATATTTATTGTTATTAGTACCATTATTATCATTATTGCACACATACACTCACACACACACACATGTATACACACACACATGTATGTATAAATATATATATATATATATACCTATATATATATATACATATATATATACATATATATATATCTACGTATATGTATGTGTGTTTGTGTGTGTGTGTGTGTGTGTGTGTGTGTGTGTTTGTGTGTGTGTGTGTTTGTGTGTACATATATGTGCGTGTATATATATATATGTATATATATATATATATATATATATATATATATATATATATGTGTGTGTGTGTGTGTGTGTGTGTGTGTGTGTGTGTGTGTGTGTGTACATATATATATATATATATATATATATATATATACATATATATATATATATATGTGTAAATATATATATAAGTTAAAAAAAGAGTGTGTGAGCGGCCCCGCCAACCGTTCATCGTTAATCTCTATGCTGCGAAAATTCCGCCGCCGTGGAGGTGAACTCGAGTGAAAATTAATTTAGTTCGATTGCAATAATTTCTTTTAAGCTTTGAGGAAATGTTACAGTTGCTCTTTTGGAATCCTTCAAGAGCTTCACTAAGCCCCTCTGAATTCCATGTGTATGTGTACTCACAAAAATATATATATACAT
>NC_061839.1:12073739-12076239 GCF_019202785.1 Penaeus chinensis
AGAGAGGGATTGAGAGGGAGAGGAGAATAAAAGAGAAGGAGTGAGAGGGGAAGGAGAGTAAAAGAGAGGGAGTGAGAGGGGAAGGAGAGTAAAAGAGAGGGATTGAGAGGGAGAGGAGAGTAAAAGAGAGGGATTGAGAGGGAGAGGAGAGTAAAAGAGAGGGAGTGAGAGGGGAAGGAGAGTAAAAGAGAGGGAGTGAGAGGGAAGGAGAGTAAAAGAGAGGGGAGGTGAGAGGGGAAGGAGAGTAAAAGAGAGGGAGTGAGAGGGGAAGGAGAGTAAAAGAGAGGGAGTGAGAGGGGAAGGAGAGTAAAAGAGAGGGAGTGAGAGGGGAAGGAGAGTAAAAGAGAGGGAGTGAGAGGGGAAGGAGAGTAAAAGAGAGGGAGTGAGAGGGGAAGGAGAGTAAAAGAGAGGGAGTGAGAGGGGAAGGAGAGTAAAAGAGAGGGAGTGAGAGGGAGAGGAAAGTAAAAGAGAGGGAGTGAGAGGGGAAGGAGAGTAAAAGAGAGGGAGTGAGAGGGGAAGGAGATAAAAGAGAGGGAGTGAGAGGGAAGGAGAATAAAAGAGAGGGAGTGAGAGGGAGGAGAAGTAAAAGAGAGGGAGTGAGAGGGGAAGGAGAATAAAAGAGAAGGAGTGAGAGGGGAGGAGAAGTAAAAGAGAGGGAGTGAGAGGGAGAGGAAAGTAAAAGAGAGGGAGTGAGAGGGGAAGGAGAGTAAAAGAGAGGGAGTGAGAGGGGAAGGAGAGTAAAAGAGAGGGAGTGAGAGGGGAAGGAGAGTAAAAGAGAGGGAGTGAGAGGGGAAGGAGAGTAAAAGAGAGGGAGTGAGAGGGGAAGGAGAGTAAAAGAGAGGGAGTGAGAGGGGAAGGAGAGTAAAAGAGAGGGAGTGAGAGGGAGAGGAGAGTAAAAGAGAGGAGTGAGAGGGGAAGGAGAGTAAAAGAGAGGGAGTGAGAGGGGAAGGAGAGTAAAAGAGAGGGAGTGAGAGGGGAAGGAGAGTAAAAGAGAGGGAGTGAGAGGGAGAGGAGAGTAAAAGAGAGGGAGTGAGAGGGGAGAGGAGAGTAAAAGAGAGGGAGTGAGAGGGGAAGGAGAGTAAAAGAGAGGGAGTGAGAGGGGAGGAGAGTAAAAGAGAGGGAGTGAGAGGGGAGGAGAGTAAAAGAGAGGGAGTGAGAGGGGAAGGAGAGTAAAAGAGAGGGAGTGAGAGGGGAAGGAGAGTAAAAGAGAGGGCGTGAGAGGGGAAGGAGAATAAAAGAGAAGGAGTGAGATGGGAAGGAGAGTAAAAGAGAAGGAGTGAGAGGGGAAGGAGAGTAAAAGAGAAGGAGTGAGAGGGGAAGGAGAGTAAAAGAGAGGGAGTGAGAGGGGAAGGAGAGTAAAAGAGAGGGAGTGAGAGGGAGAGGAAAGTAAAAGAGAGGGCGTGAGAGGGGAAGGAGAGTAAAAGAGAGGGCGTGAGAGGGGAAGGAGAATAAAAGAGAAGAAGTGGGAGGGGAAGGAGAATAAAAGAGAGGGAGTGAGAGGGGAAGGAGAGTAAAAGAGAGGGAGTGAGAGGGAGAGGAAAGTAAAAGAGAGGGAGTGAGAGGGGGAGGAGAGTAAAAGAGAGGAGTGAGAGGGGAAGGAGAGTAAAAGAGAGGGAGTGAGAGGGGAGAGGAAAGTAAAAGAGAGGGAGTGAGAGGGGAAGGAGAGTAAAAGAGAGGGCGTGAGAGGGGAAGGAGAATTAGAGAAGGAGTGAGAGGGGAAGGAGAGTAAAAGAGAGGGAGTGAGAGGGGAAGGAGAGTAAAAGAGAGAGAGTGAGAGGGGAAGGAGAGTAAAAGAGAGGGATTGAGAGGGGAGGAGAAGTAAAAGAGAGGGAGTGAGAGGGGAGGAGAAAAAGAGAGGGAGTGAGAGGGGAAGGAGAGTAAAAGAGAGGGAGTGAGAGGGAGAGGAGAGAAAAAGAGAGGGAGTGAGAGGGGGAAGGAGAGTAAAAGAGAGGGAGTGAGAGGGGAAGGAGAGTAAAAGAGAGGGAGTGAGAGGGAGAGGAGAGTAAAAGAGAGGGAGTGAGAGGGGAAGGAGAGTAAAAGAGAGGGAGTGAGAGGGGAAGGAGAGTAAAAGAGAAGGAGTGAGAGGGAAGGAGAGTAAAAGAGAGGGAGTGAGAGGGGAAGGAGAAGTAAAAGAGAGGGAGTGAGAGGGGAAGGAGAATAAAAGAGAAGGAGTGAGAGGGGAAGGAGAATAAAAGAGAGGGAGTGAGAGGGGAAGGAGAGTAAAAGAGAGGGAGTGAGAGGGAGAGGAAGTAAAAGAGAGGGATTGAGAGGGAGAGGAGAGTAAAAGAGAGGGATTGAGAGGGAGAGGAGAGTAAAAGAGAGGGAGTGAGAGGGAGAGGAGAGTAAAAGAGAGGGAGTGAGAGGGGAAGGAGAGTAAAAGAGAGGGAGTGAGAGGGAGAGGAGAGTAAAAGAGAGGGAGTGAGAGGGAGAGGAGAGTAAAAGAGAGGGAGTGAGAGGGGAAGGAGAGTAAAAGAGAAGGAGTGAGAGGGGAAGGAGAGTA